>NW_023207270.1:0-1964 GCF_002007445.2 Ailuropoda melanoleuca
CAGGAGGAAGCCCCAGCTTCAAGTCGTGGGGTCTGCCAGGTATCAGCATTGACGCTGAGGGACAGCCTTGAACAAACTCCATTGTATGCGACAAGGGCCACTGAAACGGGTTGTAGAAGGCTCTGGAAAAGCACAAAGCGCCGTAAACAACTGGGAAGTTGTTAACCAGCAGAGTTACCCATTTTTATTTTTATTTACTTTATTTTATGCTTAAAGATTTTATGTATTTGAGAGAGAGCATGAGCAGGGGGAGGGGCAGAGGCACAAGCAGAGGGGTCAAGCCCTGCCTGCATCCCTGAGATCATGACCTGAGCTGAAGTCTGACACCTAACTGACTGAGCCACCCAGGCACCCCGATACCTATTTTTTTTTAAAGATTTTATTTATTTATTCGACAGAGAGAGAGACAGCCAGCAAGAGAGGGAACACAAGCAGGGGGAGTGGGAGAGGAAGAAGCAGGCTCATAGCGGGGGAGCCTGATGTGGGGCTCGATCCCATAACGCCGGGATCACGCCCTGAGCCGAAGGCAGACGCTTAAAGACTGCGCAACTCAGGTGCCCCCATGTTAAGAACTTTTAAGAGCTACTCTCCTGGCAACTTTCAAATACACAATACAGTATTGTTAACTATAATCATGCTGTACATTACACCCCCAAAATTTATTTATCTTATTACTGGAAATCTGTACCTTTGAAACACCTTCACCGNCGAGTTGCAACTAGGTTTGACCTTTCTCAGTGGGCTTTACGGTTTAGTATTTTGAGGGCCCCACAGTTCCCTGTGCACAGAACGTTCCCCTACCCATGGCCTTCCACTCGGCTAACTCCCACTCATCTTAGAATATTCTCCACCAGGAAGTCCTCCCCAACTCCTGAAATCTGGGAAAGGGACCCTCTTACGACAGAACATGCAGCCCACAGGCACCACAGCACTGACCCCAGGTCCTGCCGCACGTCCGCTGACTGGTCTCTCTCCCCCGTCAGACTGTGAGTAACATAAGGGCAGGGCCATGGCGTGTCCACGGCTGAGCGCCTAGAAGCAGAGGCCGGGCACATAGTAAGTGCTCAATACACGTTTACCAAATGAACGAATGCACAAAGGAATGAATGAGGTTTGGGAAACAACCTGAGCACAGGTGAACGTGCAATGTACCCAGGACAGATCTCCAAGCCCTGTCTTACACACACTGAGCCTCGTGGAGGACCTTGTCCCTCGCAGTGGCCCTGCAAAGTGCTGAGGCTAGAAGGGTTCACGACTCTAGTGTCCCTACATTAGGAGATCAAGCACAGCTGGTAATCTGTGCAGCCCTGCAGGCTGGGCCCTCTCCTCTGGCTCCTTGCCTGCTGTCTGTCCCCAGTTGCCACCCAAGAGACCACCCCAGCAGATGGGCTTGCCTGTGCCTTCAGGGAGGGGACTGACACTAACAGAGGCTGTGACCTCCCCTCGCTCCTGTCCAACCTTTTGTTTTCATGTCTTGGGTCTCTCTCAGCTGCAGCCCAAGGGGGATGCTGTTCACAACATCCACATGCCTCCTGATCAACCCGCTCCTGCTCTCCACCACCCAGCACCTACTCGTGCCTGGAGACCCCATTCAGATGCCACCTCCTCTGTGTACCCAGCAGAGTCCCTGCAAACAGAGTTGCTTTTCTCTATGCCCCCACAAGTATCACTTGGTAATACTTACAGAGCTTATCACTTCTAAACAAAATTGAGGGTTGGGGATCCAGAGGTGCTGCTTCCAATTTCCCTAGAAAATGTCAGAGCTCAGCCATTGCACACGGGCTCAGCTGTAAAGTGGTTTTCCCAGAAAAGTGCTGCCTTTGACCTCNACCTGATCAACCCGTTCCTGCTCTCCACCACCCAGCACCTACTCGTGCCTGGAGACCCCATTCGGATGCCACCTCCTCTGTGTACCCAGCAGAGTCCCTGCAAACAGAGTTGCTTTTCTCTATGCCCCCACAAGT
>NW_023207271.1:0-528 GCF_002007445.2 Ailuropoda melanoleuca
ATGTATTTTAAAAGCTTTATTTTTTCATGAACAATTAGGGAATCCAAAATCTTACTAATAATGTTGTAAAGGTTCAATGAAATAATTAATGTGAAAATGCTCTACTAATTTATTTCGGTGTTATTCAGGCTATAAAAACCAATCTACACTAACAACCATTTCTAAAATTATAAGATAACAAAGGTTTACTTATTGTTCACACGCATGTCCATAACCAAGCAACTCTCTCACTCACTACTCTAGGACTCATGCTGAAAGAGAGGCCTCCCGAGTAAATACTGGCATTGTCCTTGGCAGAGTAAGAGGGATCTCTAGACAATCTATGTGCACACTCACATGCTGCTATTCAGAAGTAGCACTTGTAATTTGCACTAACAATTCATTGCATGTAACTACCCCCCCAACACACACTGAAAGGGACCCAGAAAGTGTAATGTCATCAGAGTCCTAAAACAGAGAAGCAGAACTATTATAAAATTGAAGCAATAAATACCTGATGATCACAAGTCATTTGGTTCAATTTAGAAC
>NW_023207272.1:0-528 GCF_002007445.2 Ailuropoda melanoleuca
ATGTGAGTCCACTAGATGCCTAATCACATACAATTGGTTCTCCTACAAATAAATACCTGATTTCAATGATTCGATTACAATGTATCTCAGAACAACATGTGAGCTAACACCTACTTATCCTACCAATGCCAGCTAACATATCGTTTCCTAAGGAAAACCATCCCTAGGGGCACCTGGGTGGCTCAGTGGGTTACGCGGACAACTCCTGATTTTGGCTCAGGTCATGATCTGAGGGTTGTTAGATCAAGTCCCGTGCCGGGCTCCATGCTGGGCATGGAGCCTGCTTAAGATTCTCTCTCTCCCTCTGCCCCTCCCTGCCCATGCTCTCTCTCTCAAGAAAAAAAAAATCTCTAACCCCCAAGACGTGGCACTTCCCATACTAATGACTTCCACTGCACACTGTAATTTTCTTGTTCTACTTGCCACAACTGTAATTAAATCACTATACATGTCATTTACTTGTTCAATTACTATCTTCCTTACTAAACTGTAAGTTCCATGAGGATAGGGACCATCTTGTTCATCCCT
>NW_023207274.1:0-528 GCF_002007445.2 Ailuropoda melanoleuca
TTTCTCATTGACAAAGACAGCTTCTTAGTCACCGTGAGGACTGAGGGGACAAGGAGAGGACACAACAGGCACTTCACAAAGGGAAAGACGGAAATGTCCAACATACATGGAAAATGTCCAGTCTCACTAGAAATCAAAGCAACGCCGATGGAAACGAGCCCTGCTTTCCCTCTTTAGGTTGGCACGGACAGGAAGACAAGACCGGTAACACCAGGGCTTGGCCCCGATGTCGGGAAAGGCCCGACGACAGTGCACAAGGCCGCACGGAGAGGGCAGGCTGGCAGCCCCTGGACAGAGACGTGAAGAAATGCGGTCCTGGGACACCTGGGTGGCGAAGTTGGTGGAGCGCCCCCTCTCGGTTTGGCTCAGGTGGTGATCTCAGGGTCATGGGATTGAGCCCAAGCTTCAGGCTCCAGGGTCTGTGCTCAGCGGGAAGTCCGCTTCCCCCTCTCCTTCTGCCCCCCCAGGTGTGCTCTCTCTCAAATAAATACATCTTAAGAAAGGAAGGAAGGAAGGGAGGGAGGGAGG
>NW_023207275.1:0-528 GCF_002007445.2 Ailuropoda melanoleuca
AGGATAGGAAAAGTTGGAATGCAGTGAATTGGAATGCAGTACTCATCACAGTACAAGAAAGAAAAACAAGCCACCGAGTTTGAGACGATATTTATGGTGTGTGCTCATGACACAATCCAAGGGACAAGTGAGCAAATAACTTGGATAAGTACTTCATAAAAGGACTGTATCTAAATGGCAACCAGGGGACACTAACTAGAACGTCTAAAATAAAAATGCCTGGAAATATCTAGCTTTCGCAAGATTGAGGAAGGACTAGAAACATCTTAGGAGGAGGGATGGAAATTGGAATAACTATTTTGGAAAGCTGTTTGACTTCTGCTGCTGAGTGAAGGTAAGCATGCACACACCCTCTACCCAGAAATTTCATTTCCAGGTATACACCCCAGAGAAATGCACACAGATGTTTGCCAGATGAAACGTAATCATCAAAAAGTAAAACAAAACAAAACATGGGGCGCCTGGGTGGCTCAGTCGTTAAGTGCCTGCCTTCGGCTCAGGGTATGATCCCAGGGTCCTGGGATCGAG
>NW_023207276.1:0-1234 GCF_002007445.2 Ailuropoda melanoleuca
TGGGGGCGTTCTAGCTCCAGACCATCTCCAGACTGCAAATCGGCCTGAGCTTAGCCTCTGTGGCCTGTGTTATTTGCCCTGGGGGTGGCTCTTTCTCTGCTGCTTGTTTTGTTTTCCTCTGAGCTGCACTATTTTGTGTGGTACTTTTAATTGACNACAAGGCTGTGATGAACTATACCAAAAAATCCAATAGTAGTTCTTTGTGCATGGTGGGACGATGGGATTTTTCTTTTTTTTGTAATTTTCTCCTTTTTTTATGCTTTTCCATTTTTAAAAATACACATATGTTTTTTTATAATCAGGAGAAAGGCATTTTATTTTATTTTATTTTTTTTTTTTTAGAGCAAAATATTTTTATCTGTTTTATTAAAAGATGCATCCTAAATTCCTAGTTCCTGGTACAAAGAGATACTCAATTACTAATCGTTGATCAATCAGTAGTATGTGGTTGACACATTGTATCTTGATTTCATCAACATAATTAACAAGGCTCTTGTTACTTAGGGAACGATTAAAGAAATAAGAGTGAATAACAAGCAAAATTAAGTAAACTAATCATTAGTTCATGATCTTTCTCAATGTTCATTTATTAGTGAATTGAAGTGATAGGAACTGAAATGAAAATAACAGTTGCAGACGATCCAATTCCCGGACAGACAGGAAGAACGCCAACTATAGCCATCCGTCTGGAAAAGCTGAAATGGTCCATCTAGAGGCACCGTCTCTAACGGGGTCATTCGCTACAGGAGTCGTCTTCTACTTTACCAGCTTGCTCCCGACACAATCCAGGGAAACCAGCCACAATTCTATTTTCCCTTTCCCTTTGACTTCACCTGGAGACCTCCTCTGGGTTGTCTGGCAACCCAGATGGATTTCACTGATGAGAACCCAGAGCTCAATGTCTCCAAAAGCAATGTGTTCATAGTAAGCTATACTCAGGTAGCAGGCAGAGGAGGGGAAATGTCATTCTTGTCTCTATCTTTCTCTAGCTCTCCCCATTAACCATGAAGTCATTCTAGCTAACTTTCTCCCCAGTATCAATCATGCTAGGGCAAATTACATAATCTGATCAAAAGAACGAAGACCGGTAAGAATTACAATTTGGACAAGCTAGAAATATTTTCATTTTATTTTACTCTTTATTCAATTGCTAAGCAAAGGATATCAAGCACATTTAGAGATGCAGGCGAATTCTGCTTTCATGCTTCTCACAAAATCAAGACCAGATTTAGTG
>NW_023207277.1:0-528 GCF_002007445.2 Ailuropoda melanoleuca
AGTCAACATCTTTAAAGTACTGTTAACCTAGAATTCTACATCTGGCAAAAACGTTTTCAAAAACAAAGGTTAAGTAAAGATATTTGCAAACGTATAAAAGCTGGAGCATTAATCAACAGTAGATGTGCACTACAAGAAATGTTAAAGGATGTCTCTCAGGCAGAAGGAAAATGATACCAGATAGAAATCTGGACCTACACAAAGGAAAGAAGAGTATCAGAAATAGTAACTATTTGGGTAAACACGTAAGTTTAATTATTTAAATATCCTTAAAAGATAACTGGCATTTTAAACAAAATTAATGTGTGTGGTTTATAACATATGTAAAAGTAAAATGCATGATAATAGCATCAAAGAAAGAAGAGTAAAAATGGAAGCCTACTATTATAAGATTCTTATATTATATATGAAATTGTATAAAATCACTTAAAGGAAGACTGTGATTAAGGATGTATACTACAGGGGCGCCTGGGTGGCACAGCAGTTAAGCGTCTGCCTTCGGCTCAGGGCGTGATCCCAGCGTTATGG
>NW_023207278.1:0-528 GCF_002007445.2 Ailuropoda melanoleuca
AGTCCCACCAGCCTTTTGCTGGGTCGGGATGGCTGCCTTGAAGCTGTGAAAGGGACAGAAGGCCCAGAGAGAGTGGGCAGGATGACCCACATCCCAGGTGGCCCAAGGAGGATACCCACACCCTCGGCTTGCCTTCCTCTCCTGCCCCTGCCTGTGCCCAACAGTCCTACTGCACACTCCTCCACTGCACACTGTTCCTTTTGCTGCTGCTCTCAAGGGATGCCCTTTCCCTGGTGGCTTCTCTGGCCACTGACGGGGCCACCTCACGCCTGCCACGCTGACTGTCCACTCACTGGTCACACATCACCCACCATCACCCAGTGCCAGGCATCCCTATGGACACACACACACACATGCTCACACACAGGCACACACATGTACACATGTATGCATGCATGCACACACACATACACAAACACTTCTGTGTGCATGGAGCCTGCTGTCTGCTGCCCTCCCCCTCCCCACCAGCCTTCCCTCCCTCTGCTCTTATTACATCCTGAGACTTATTTTCTGCTCAGTATTAATGAA
>NW_023207279.1:0-528 GCF_002007445.2 Ailuropoda melanoleuca
AGGGCGAGAGAGAGCACCTGCACACAAGCAGGGGGAGTGGCAGGCGGAGGGAGAAGCAGGCTCCCCGCTGAGCAGGGAGCCCCATGCAGGACTCGATCCCAGGACCCTGGGGATCATGACCTGAGCTGAAGGCAGACGCTTAACTGACTGAGCCACCCAGGCGCCCCTATAAATCACTACTTCTAGAGAAATGATTAAGATCTTTGTCCCTTTGGAGATTTGTATGATTAGCTTTTTTTGTATCATTCAGGTCTCTGCTCAATTCCACCTCCTCAGAAAGCCTTTTCCTAACCTTGTCTAAAAGATCCTCCTTGCCACTATTATTCTTTAGTTTTCTTCTAAGCAATTATCAACGCCTGAAAGCATATTATTTACTTGTTTATTGACTGTCTCCTCTATTATAATGTGAGCTTCACAAGGGCAAAGATTTGTTTGCTTTGTTTACCCAACTTCCCAGTGCCTAGAATAGAACCTAGAAGGAGTGTACTGGATGCTCATGGGAGAAGGAAGGAAGGAAGGAAGGAAGGG
>NW_023207280.1:0-528 GCF_002007445.2 Ailuropoda melanoleuca
CAAATCCCACCTGCATCTACACACATTCAACTCTCTTCTTTCAAGGCCCAAAATAGAGAAAGAATCACCTGTCGAGCAGTAAGTAGTAATTGTGTCATCCTGAGTGTGACTTCTTCCCCTACTCCGCATTCAACTCTCCACTGTCCCCACCGAATGTGACAAGTGGTGTTAGAGTGAATTCTTATTCTCCTAAAAGTACAGCTTAGTATCAGATCCCCACCTGTCTGTTAAAGGGAGCAAATTACAGGGAGTTAAATCAAAGAATATCGCATGAGGAAAAGGCATGTGTATTTTTCTTGCTCACCTGTTTACAGGTAAGTTGTGAGGATGAAACCTTTGTAATTGAACCTTCAAAAGTTTTTATTTCCTTAGGATTCTATTCCTCCTATTTTGCAATTTGTCTCACCAAAAAAATTGAACTAAGGTCTAAGAAGGAATCTCATGTTGTTATATTTACCTTTTGCTATCTTCACAAGGTTAATACAATTGAATTTCAGGAATTGAATTGCCATAGCTATGTCAACAAAG
>NW_023207281.1:0-315 GCF_002007445.2 Ailuropoda melanoleuca
GCCGTCAGCAGTTTTGACAGGATTTCCCCAGGGAGCAAACATTTCGTTGGAAGCGGGTTTTGGCCAAATTGCATTTCTCAGTGCTGTGTTCGTCGTGTTTTACTCACGGTACCAAAGCACCTTGATTCCTGTTCAACCTTCCATAAGGCCGTCGTGACTTCAAGGGCTTTACCCTCACATTTTGTTTCTTGGTTCTATGGGCTGGATCCTCCATAGGCCCCTACACCCAATGTGGAATCGGGATCCCCAGTGAAAAGGCTGCTGTTCGCTGGAGGTGTTTTCCTGGACGCTCTGCTTTATTACCAATGAGAAGGG
>NW_023207281.1:438-1862 GCF_002007445.2 Ailuropoda melanoleuca
CTTTTCATTCATGCTCCCTTACTCACGAGAGATGATGATCGTTGGTATTTCCCTGGACTGTGTGGGGTCTCAGAAACCACTGTGGGGCACTCCCGTCAGGCTTCCGCGACCACTTTCCCTCATGTTTCCCTATTCACGAAGGGTGAGATAGTGCTAAGACGGTCCCTGTACGGTGTTGTTTCTGACGGACGTGTTTTGGGCCTTTTCGTTCCATTGCCACCAGCAGTTTTGACAGGATTTCCCCAGGGAGCAAGCATTTCGTTGGAAGCGGGTTTTGGCCGAATTGTCTTTCTCAGTGCTGTGTTCGTCGTGTTTCACTCACGGTACCAAAGCACCTTGATTCCTGTTCCACCTTCCATAAGGCCGTCGTGACTTCAAGGGCTTTCCCCTCACACTTTGTTTCTTGGTTCTAAGGGCTGGATCCTCCCCAGGCCCCTACACCCAATGTGGAATCGGGGTCCCCAGTGAAAAGGCTGCTGTTCGCTGGAGGTGTTTTCCTGGACGCTCTGCTTTATTACCAATGAGAAGGGCTCTGAGTCCTTGAAAATCCTGAGCCTTTTCATTCATGCTCCCTTACTCACGAGAGATGATGATCGTTGATATTTCCCTGGACTGTGTGGTGTCTCAGAGACCACTATGGGGCACTCTCGTCAGGCTTCCGCGACCACTTTCCCTCATGTTTCCCTATTCACGAAGGGTGATGATAGTGCTAAGACGGTCCCTGTACGGTGATGTTTCTGACGGACATGTTTTGGGCCTTTTCGTTCCATTGCCGCCAGCAGTTTTGACAGGATTTCCCCAGGGAGCAAACATTTCGTTGGAAGCGGGTTTTGGCCGAATTGTCTTTCTCAGTGCTGTGTTCGTCGTGTTTCACTCACGGTACCAAAGCACCTTGATTCCTGTTCCACCTTCCATAAGGCCGTCGTGACTTCAAGGGCTTTCCACTCACACTTTGTTTCTTGGTTCTAAGGGCTGGATCCTCCCCAGGCCCCTACACCCAATGTGGAATCGGGGTCCCCAGTGAAAAGGCTGCTGTTCGCTGGAGGTGTTTTCCTGGACGCTCTGCTTTATTACCAATGAGAAGGGCGCTGAGTCCTCGAAAATCCTGAACCTTTTCATTCATGCTCCCTTACTCACGAGAGATGATGATCGTTGATATTTCCCTGGACTGGAGTCTCAGAGACCATTATGGGGTCCTCTCGTCAGGCTTCCGCGACCACTTTCCCTCATGTTTCCCTATTCACGAAAGGTGATGATAGTGCTAATACTGTCCCTGCACATTGTTGTCTCTGACGTACGTGTTTTGGGACTTTTCGTTCCATTGCCGCCAGCAGTTTTGACAGGATTTCCCAAGGAGCAAACATTTCCTTGGAAGCTGGTTTTGGCCGAATTGTCTTTCTCAGTGCTGTGTTCGTCGTGTTTCA
>NW_023207282.1:0-2962 GCF_002007445.2 Ailuropoda melanoleuca
AATATGAGTGTGGCCAGATGCATTTTAGCTATATAGAAGCCAACTCCCACTCTGTGTGGTTTTCCTTCTCAGCCTTCAAATAAACTCAAATTTCCCCATACCAAATACCCTCTCACGCTCCCCATTTCTGTCCTGGATGAGTAGTCTCTAGTGGGGCCTTCACTTCCCCATCGTCATCATCTGTGACTTACTCCTGCCAGTCTGACTTTTGCTGTGTTAGCATTTTTGAAAGCACTCCCTTTAAGGTCACTGATGACATCCTAATGACTGCATCAAATGGTCATTTTCCCTTTCCACATTCTGATTGATTTCTGTGCCTCATTTGAC
The DNA here is from genome assembly GCF_002007445.2 of Ailuropoda melanoleuca. Taxonomy (NCBI): domain Eukaryota; kingdom Metazoa; phylum Chordata; class Mammalia; order Carnivora; family Ursidae; genus Ailuropoda; species Ailuropoda melanoleuca. The sequence goes on from NW_023207282.1 coordinate 328, forward strand.
ATTGTTGACACACCTTTTCTGATCCCCTGATGTGTTTTGTTTCTAAACAAAGGAAGTTCTCCTGGAAGTGATTTCTACTCTTGGTTTCTGTGATACTTTACACCCTGGCTCTCTTGGTTTTGGGTGAAGTTGTCCATTCAAAAGTCATGGCTACGGATGCATTGTTTCTCACTATCATTCTTCCTTGATGATGGCATAATTATCTTTATCATCTGTAGTATTCCATTATGCACAGCCTGTAGGAGTTGTTAAATAAATTTTTCTTGAATTTAATTGTTTTAAAATACTCACCAATCTAGTATACCTGATAAACCACAGCATTATTCTAGGGTGAATTTATCACTTCTTTTCATAATTACATTGTTTAGGACTTCCTACTATCAATTTTGCCTCTGTACCTAAGCATCACAGGCAGCTAAAGTTAACAAATACCTTATAATTATGATAAACAGATTGAGTCAAAAATCATGACACATAATTTGATAAAGGACATTTTATAAATGTGAGAAGTAGTATGGGAGATCCATTTATTTTGGATGTAGTCATGATTTTCCAGGATATTTTGATACCTGTGTGGACATTTAATCAAATATTTGGATTGGTGCTTTTCCTGAAAATCTGGACTGCACAGTGGTATGATATATGCAAACCATTACTGTAACTTTTCTCTCTTAACTAATGCAAAAGTATTGTGCAGATATATCAAGGTAATCTATGCTATTAGGCAGTTCTTCTCTTGCTTCTTTGTTTTTAAATAAAGTATATTCAGAAGCTGAGATTTTCAAGAAATGTGCTTGCTGTGGACAATAAACAGAGATTTAGACTCTCAAATTAAATCCTACTTTCATTTTGCAACTGTAATTACTAGGTCTCATTATCCTTCTGGGCATAAGATATCCTTTTAAAATTACAAGGATTTTACAGTCAATGTATAAGAATAATCATAGTTTAAAAATTTTCAGACCAAGCTAAACAAATACTTTATATATTACTTGAGGACAAAATGCTAAGCAATATTTTCCATATTTTCTACATATCCAAAAAAATGACATGGAAAGTTACAGAATGAAATGATCTCAAGCACATATATTCTCCAAGGGGTGTTAGAACATGCTGAGATGGGTAATGAGCTGTCATCATGGAAACACTCTAGAGATGTGTGCTGTGAGCCCACAGACCTGAAATAGACTATTATTATGAAACACGCTTTTCTGCAATTGTTTCAGTGCTCTGGCCTTCAGTCCAGTGGTCTAAGCAGCTGTTCAAAGCACTTTCTAAAAGTAAAAAAAATCGGAATCTTCCTTTTCCTCCTTCATTTCCGTAATAACAGTAATATTTTAGCTTAAACCAAAATTGGTAAGTATTTTCGGAACCATGAGGTCAAAAAAATGTTTTTCCTTTTAAGTAAATTAATTGATTTTTACTGAAAGCTTTTGAACTATGATATTCTATTCTAACTTAAAATACCATTGAAATGTTGCATTTTGTAAGTGGCACGGTTTAAACAATTAAACTGACATAGGTATTTAGGTGATGTAAAAATCATTTCATCCTACATTAGCAAAATTTCCAGTAAGTTCTTTGGAAACATCTAAATTGTAAATCTCTTGAGATATTCTATTTCTATTTATCTAGTCCAGCATGGTCCAGTATAAATAAAATGTAAGCTACATAAGTAATTCAAAATTTTCCAGCAGCCCATTTTAAAAGGCAAAAAGAAATAGGTACAATCAACTTTAATAATAGATTTTAAGCTGGTATATCCAAAATATTATTTAAGCATTCATCAATTTAAAAAATTAGTGAGATATTATACAATCCTATTTCTTTTTTGTATTAAGTCTTGGAAATCCAGTATGGATTTTACATACGTCTTAAGCATATCTAAGTTCAGAGTAGCCATCATTCCCATTGCCAACTAGCTTACATGTGGCCAGAAGCTACTATCTCAGGCATCATGGACCTACTGTCTGGTGGCTTTCATTGGCACCTAGTTTTTTAGTCTAGTCTTTTCCTAAAGCATTTTATGACAGTAATTAAGGAGTATGACTCTTTCCCCTTCTCTTTTGTTTGTTTCCTTGGCAGCCAAGTAGACCCACCTTGATGAGACTTGCTCTCTACCTTAAATATGTATGTATGTGGGTGAATCAAATTAGCACAGTGATTATATACTATTAAGCTGATACTACTCAGAAGAATGATTTGTTACACAGAATGGAAGACGTTTCATTCACAGGACTGTGGGTACTGAAGAATACTTGCCAGAGGAATCCATTCGAAAACTGGTCCTTGGTGGCACTTGTTCTGGATGGGAAAATGGGGAATTAAAATTGAAATACATTTACGGCATTTTAAAATTCATTTTTAACTTTTTTTGTTGTTGCTATTAAAACTCGCCCCCAACCTTTGGTCCTCCAAGTTAATGATATTGTTTCTCTAAAATCCATGGAAGTTAGTGGGCAGGACACGCCCTGTTTTATGTATATGAATAGGTCTGTAAATGTGTTTCATTTATATGCATGCAAAATAGAAAAATCTGAATTCTTTTAGATCAGAATGAGAAGAAAAAAAAAAGATCCTCCTTTTCAAAAATTAAGTTTGGTTCTCATTATAAAAATGCTTATTGAGAAGTAAA
>NW_023207283.1:0-528 GCF_002007445.2 Ailuropoda melanoleuca
GTGCTCTATTTTAACATGACCATTTTGTTCTGTATTTTGAGAAGTGTAACAAACTAAAAGGAAACAGAGAAAAGGAAGAAGGGGGAGAAAGGTCTAATAAGCCCAGGTGGTCCCTGAGAGATCTTGATGATGAGAAAGCTTCCCTGAGTCTGTCAGCATTCCAACCCTAGGGGTATCCCCTTGATGCCCAGAATAATAGAGCAGCAAAATCCAATTTCTCCAAAAGAGAAAAGAATGATATATTTATGCTGCCAAAACACCATAATGTATGAACATCCGCTAGAAATAGGAGTAAAAAGAGTAACCTGCAATTGACCAAAGGAAATCTACAATGTACAAAAATAGTGGTGATTTATCAAGAAGAAATGATGAAACACTTTCTAAATGATATTAAATGAAACATTTTGGAACCAGTGTACGAGTTTCATCTTGGATCTACCACACAGTAGCTGTTTGAAATTGGGAAGACAACCAATTCTTTCTAAAATGATAATATTCTCACCAGACTAGTGGGGATACTGGTATCCA
>NW_023207284.1:0-528 GCF_002007445.2 Ailuropoda melanoleuca
TTTGATAGGTGTTTCAGAGGATACATGGAATTTTTGCCTTACAAGAACTTGCAACTGGTTCTTTTCCTATCAGAACTGTTCATACCAGAGCTGATAAACATATATGGCAAGACGCAAGTGATGTTTTGGAGAAGTATATGGAAAATGTTGAATAAATTAAATACATTATGTATGCTATGTGTTCTGAGAATCATTTCTTGTTACAGTGGAGAGGAGGTAGTATGAATTAAAGACTTTGGAAAATGCATAAGAGTTAAATAATAAAAGAATGAGCTAGGGAATTCCAAAGAGGAAAACAGTATGAAAGAAATATAGAGGAAGCCTGAGTATAACATATAAAAGAACCAAAACAAACAAAAACAAATGAACAAAACATATAGAAAGAACCATCAGTAGACAATTACAGTTAGAGAGAGAAGGGCTCAAGAAGAGAAAGGGGAAGAGATTTGGGAGCCAATAAAACCACCAGCCAATTTATCTTGGGAAGCAAAACAAATGTTTTATAAGTTAAGATCTCAATGATGAAGA
>NW_023207287.1:0-528 GCF_002007445.2 Ailuropoda melanoleuca
CACTCTTGAAAGACATTGAGGAAGACACAAAAAGATGGAAAAATATTCCATGCTCATGGATCGGAAGAAGTCACATAGTTGAAATGTCCATGCTACCCCGAGCAATCTACACTTTCAATGGTATCCCGATCAAAATACCAATGACATTTTTCAAAGAACTGGAACAAACAGCCCTTAAATGCATGTGGAACCAGAAAAGGCCCTGAATCGCCAAGGAATTGTTCAAAAGAAAATCAAAGCTGGGGGAATCATGTTGCCGGATTTCAAGCTCTACTACAAAGCTGTGTTCACAAAGACAGCATGGTACTGACACAAAAACAGACACATAGACAAATGGAACAGAATAGAAAACCCAGAAATGGACCCTCGGCTCTTTGGGCAAATAATGTTTGATAAAGCGGGAAAAAACATCCAGTGGAAAAAAGACAGTCTCTTCAATAAATGTTGCTGGGAGAAATGGACAGCTACATGCAAAAGAATGAAACTTGACCACTCTCTCACACCATATACAAAGATAAACTCCAAATG
>NW_023207288.1:0-528 GCF_002007445.2 Ailuropoda melanoleuca
CAGAACCCGCCAAACATCAACCCTCTTTCCTCCGCGGTGGGAGGACTTAGACCCCAAACCTCCTGGTGCCCTGAAAGAGGGGAAGGAGAGAGAAGAAAACATCACAACGTGCGTGGACACTCCCGCCACCAGGAACAGCTTCATTCTGGTGGCCCTGGGGCCGTGGATTTGGAACCACAGAAAAAGAACGTGATCACAGTGTCACACGGGGCCTGCGGGGAAATTTACACTGTTTATTGGTTTTTTCATTTTAGAGTCAGCCCTCAAACAAAGCACAAAAGACTTAATTTCGGTCGCCCTGCACAGAAAGGAGTGGAGGACATTCTAGAGGAAGTGTATAAAGCTACAAAAATAACCAAAGAGAGGCAGGAGAGACAAAGAAGGCCAAGGGAAGCCGGGGAGGCCAGAGGAGGCCAGGGGAGGCCAGGCCACGGAGGCTGGGGAGGCCCACTCTGCACCCTAGCCCAGCATGTTCCGGCAGCGGAGCCGCTCTTCCTCCCTCTTCTCCTCCAGGCGGTTTTCCAAAAG
>NW_023207289.1:0-172 GCF_002007445.2 Ailuropoda melanoleuca
ATTCCATTGTATTTATGGACCACATCTTCTTAACCAGTCATCTGTTGAAGGGCATCTTGGCTCCTTCCACAGTTTGGCTATTGTGGACAATGCTGCTATGAACACTGAGGTGCATATGGCCCTTCTCTTCACTACGTCTGTATCTTTGGGGTAAATACCCAGTAGTGCAATT
>NW_023207289.1:194-3613 GCF_002007445.2 Ailuropoda melanoleuca
CTGGATCATAGGGTAGCTCAATTTTTAACTTTTTAAGGGACCTCCACACTGTTTTCCAGAGTGGCTGTACCAACTTTCATTTCCACCAACAATGTAGGAGGGATCCCCTTTCTCCACATCCTTTCCAACAATTGTTTCTTGCCTTGTCAATTTTTGCCATTCTAACTGACGTAAGGTGGTATCTCAGTGTGGTTTTGCTTTGAATTTCCCTGATGGCTAATGATTTTGAACATTTTTTCATGTGTCTGTTAGCCATTTGTATGTATTCATTGGAAAAGTGTCTGTTCATATCTTCTGCCCATTTTATGATTTGTTTATGTTTCTTGTGTATTGAGTTTTGTTTAAATATCATATTAAAATACACATTTGTTTGTGAAATGTGAATAATAAAAGTAGCATGAGTTCCAAACTAATTGCTAAGAAATTTGAGTTTTTTCCTTTTTTCTGGAGAAATTTAGTCCAAGAGTTATTAGAAAAATTTGAAATATGTGTAAAGAGTCTTAAAGGGACCCTCAAGTGACAGCATCTAAGGGGTGTTTGGAAGTGGCTAAATTTAGCAGGGTTTACTAAGGGCTGTTAGGCCCCCACAAGCACTCAGGCCTTAGCTAATTTGTCTGTGTAACAGCCCTGTCACCAAGTAGAATGTTTCCTGGATGCATCCGAATGGAGATCCAGGTTAAATTGAATGCTTACACATCTGGCTAAGATATTGTAGAGGGTAAGGAACTTCACTCTTTGATTTTAAGTCCAGTATGAGAACAACATCATTTAAATGCTACATTATTGCTTACTTTTACTTGCTTTTAATTTTCTACAACACTAAAATGTGGCAAACTAATGAATGGTCATTTCTAAAAGTATTTTTAGATGGAGAATTGATCTGTTTATAACTCTTACCTATGAAGAATTTTCCAGTCTTTTCCCCCTCTCTGCCTCCCACCAAGAATAGTGAAGTGCGTATTGTGTGTTAATCGGTGTGCTCTGTGGTCCTTACTTGTGTCTCTTACACTCAAAATGGGACATAGATAATAAATGGGACATAGATAATAAAGAAAATACCCCAAATATATAGAGTGAAAATTCTGGAACTCTGTAGAAAACAGTGCAGTGATGAAAGATAGGTGATTGGGGTAGAGGAGTTTATCTAGAAACATCAGGGTTCCCTTGCCTGAGAAAGGGACATTTAAGTTGAGACCTAGCAGAATGAGGAGGTAGCCATTTGAAGAACTTCCAAGCAGAGGTGTGAAGTCTAAGACAGGAAAAGATTTTGGCACTTAGAGCAACTGAAAAAAGGGCAGTGGGGCTTAGTGACTGAAAGGAGGCTAGCACAAGACCTTTAGTAGATAAGGTTAATAGGTGAGGAGCCTCCTTCAACCAGCCTGGGGCAAACAAACAACCTATGGGTGTCTCTGTCCCTGGAATCTGGTGCTCAGTACTGGCAGAGTATGCCTGTAACCCCAACATCTGATCTTATGGTCAACTCTATTCTGGCCCTGGAAAATGCTTCACATATCCTGCCTCGATCCCTCAAAATGAAAGGTGATATTACTTCTCCAAATGCTGCCAAGATTTATGGTTATACCAGTGCTAACACTGGAGAGGGCCACTGCTTTGGAGTGCAGAGAGGATTTGAGATGTGAAAATACGTTGGCAAGAGAAAGCACCAATATATTAACTTGTCACATCTCTCCATTCAAAATAGCATGAAAACCATCCTAATTCTTGCAAAATAAAATATTATTTCCCAATATTGTTGAACATCCATTTCCTTGATTATCTTCATATACCCTTTCATGGTCTGGAAGTACTCATAAATTAGCATGGCATTTGAAATAGTTGCACATGGTGGCTAAGGAATTTATAATAATACAATATAATTCTAATTTATAATTCATAATAATACAATGATAAGACAGTTTATCTTATCCTTAAATGCACAACACTTTACAGCTATATATACATGTGTCTTGTTGAATATGCATGAAGTATGATACAGATTCTTTACAGTGGTAACTGTATAGACCTAGAGAATGCTTAATTACAAATAGGTTTACTTTTGTAAAAATGCACAATGAGATTTAATTGAACTTTTATAATTAAAGATTTTAATTTAATTTTAAGAAATTTGATTTGAAATTTGATATGGATTATAATTTTGCAGTTGCCTTTTTGTTATATTGTTTTGGATTATTTTAATTTTTTTTAAAAAATATCTCAGCATTTATTACATTGATATATCTAATACAAAGACCAACTGGACAATTACTGAATTATATTTGCTAGTAAATTATAGAATCAATGAGTATATTACCTGTTGTGGATAGTTTATATACTTATTATTTTTTTTTAAAGATTTTATTTATTTACTGGAGAGAGACAGAGATAACAAGAGAAGGCAGGAGCAGGGAGGAGAGGGAGAAGAAGGCACCCTGCTAAGCAGGGAGCCTGATGTGGGGCTGAAGCCTTATGTGGGGCTCGATCCCAGGACCCTGGGATCATGACCTGAGCCAAAGGCAGACACCCAACCAACTGAGCCACCCAGGCACCCGTGGATAGTTTATTTTAAAGGACAGGTGGACCATTCTATTTTCCGTCTCAATGATATGACCATTCATATGATATGACCAAATGGTTTCATACAATATTTGTCTTTCTGTGACTGGCATATTTTGCATAGCATAATGTCCTCAAAGTTTATCCATGTTGTAGCATGTCAGAATTTCCTTCCTTGGGGCGCCTGGGTGGGCGCAATCGTTAAGTGTCTGCCTTCGGCTCGGGGCATGATCCCAGCGATCCGGGATCGAGCCCACACCAGGCTTCTCTGCTAGGAGCCTGCTTCTTCCTCTCCCACTCCCCCTGCTTGTGCTCCCCCTCTCGCTGGCTGTCTCTCTCTGTGAAATAAATAATAAATAAAATCTTTTAAAAAATTTAAAAAAAAAAGAATTTCCTTCCTTTTTAGTCAGAATAATATATCATTGTATGTGTATTGCATATTTTGCTCATCCATTCATCTGTTGATGATCACTGGGGTTGCTCTTCTATATTAACTATTGTGAATAATGCTGGTATGAGCACAGGTAAGCCTCTTTAAGACCCTGCTTTCAATTCTTTTAGTTGTATACCCAGAAGTGGAATTGCTAGATCATAAGCTAATTCCATTTTTAATTTTTAAAGAACCTCCATACCATTTTCCATTTCAGCCGTACCATTTTATATTTCTACCAACAGTGCACAAGAGTTCCAATTTCTCCATACCCTCACCAACACTTGTTATTTTCACTTTTTTGATAGAAACCATCTTAATAGGTGTGAGATGGTGTCTTATGATAGTTTTTTTTCTTTTTCTTTATTTTTTTTGATTTTTTTATTATATTATGTTAATCACCATACAGTACATCCCCGGATTCCGATGTAAAGTT
>NW_023207290.1:0-528 GCF_002007445.2 Ailuropoda melanoleuca
CCCCCTCGGCCCCTCCCCACCTCACCCCTGTGATGTGTACTCATAGTCTGAACCTTGTTGTCCGGCTTAGAGGTTTCCACTTGATGGTCAGCCTCCGTTGTGTACAGCTTTGCCTCCTCTGTCCTCCTGCCTCTAGGTTATTAGGTTCCTGCAAGTTATTTGGGACCCAGTCAAGATTTCAAGCTAAACATGGTGGTGATGAGTAGCCTGAGGGTCATTCTTCAAGGCTCTCCATGCAAGTCACTGTGGAGAAGATTCCAGACCCCCAGGTTCGTGCCAGCGAGGCCCTGCAGCCTCTACACCTGCACCTACAGAAGCCGGAACCGAGCCTGTGAGTACACTGCTGCCTTAAAGAGAGGGAGAGGTGGGGGCGCCTGGGGGGTGCAGTCGCTTCAGCGGTCGACTCTTGGTTTTGGCTCAGGTCGTGGTCTCAGGGTTGTGAGATCGAGCCCGGCATTGGGCTCCGCACTCAGCTTGGAGTCTGCTTGAGATTCTTGCTCCCTCTCCCTCTGACCTTCCTCCCTGCCC
>NW_023207291.1:0-528 GCF_002007445.2 Ailuropoda melanoleuca
GGCCACCCGGCTTCCTGCTGCCCCTTCCTGGGGAGGGGGGAGGCTGGGGGCGGGGAGGGTGCAGGCAGCCCGCCAGAGCAGGGGGAGGCAGGGTGGGGCTGGGTGAGAAGGGGCGGAGGGGTGGGAGGAGGAGCCCAGAGCTCTAAGTTTCCATTTCCTGCGGCCTGGGGGAAGGCAGGTAGGGTGGGGAGGGGCGGGGCTGGCGGAAGGAGCCCTGCTGGGGCAGCGTGCTCCAGACTCTCGGCCTGCCCTGGCACCTGCCCAGGCTGCAGTGAGGGGCCAGGCACACTGTGGTCAGGACCCCACACTCCCTGGTCTCAGCGCCAGGTGCTCGGGTGACGCCCCCCCCCATCTCCGCATCCCTCCAGGGAGGGTCTCTCTCTCTGGGGAGGGAATGGGCGTGTCCAGCCCCTGCCCCCTCACCTGCCCCTCCCAGGCTGCTGAGCCTGCTGCCTGCACCTGCTGGCCTGGGAGGTGGAGGGACCCTGCCCGAGCTCTGGCCTCCTCGCTGTGCTCCTGCAGTGGTGG
>NW_023207292.1:0-528 GCF_002007445.2 Ailuropoda melanoleuca
TTGTAAATTGTATTAGATTTTATTGCATTACTTTGCATTGAGCCCAAACATCTTTTACTCTGCATTTTGTTACCAATATCATGTCTTTGCATGATATAGGACAGATGTCAGCAAATTACAGCCCATGGGCCAAATTTGGACAGCAGCCCTTTTTCCACAGCTTAAATGCTAAAAATGGTTTCACATTTCTAAAGAGTTGTAAAAAAAAAAAGAAAGAAAGAAAGAAAAGAAAAAAAGAAAAGAAAAGAAAAGAAAAAAGAAAAGAAAAGAGGGGGAAAAAGAAACAAAGAGGACTATGCAACAGAGATTGCATATGGCCCACAAAACCTAAATTTTTTACTATCTGGTCCTTTATAGAAAACATCTGCCAATCCTTGGTATACAATTTTGCCTTGAGTAGTTTACCTGGGAACAATAGTCTTTGTAGTTCATTGATAGTCAAGTTATCCCTTGATGTACTAATGCTACATAATAACCAACCAAAAAAATGCAGGTGCATACAGCATCATAAATATTCATTTTAGTTCA
>NW_023207293.1:0-11441 GCF_002007445.2 Ailuropoda melanoleuca
AAACATAGATCCCAAGCTGCCTATAGAGTCAGAGGACATGCAAATAGGGCCCTCGCTCCTCTGATTAAACCATCCCAGCCCCGACACTACTAATGGGAAAGAAGCTCCAGCCCCAGGATCCCCAGGTGTTCCCTTTCAGTGATCAGGAGAGAACATAGAAAAATCACCATTGACTTTGTGCTTGGGTGAATTTAACTGGACACTATTTTAAAAGTTGATTTATGGTGAACAAGAGACATTGAGTATGTGAGTGGATATGAGTGGGAGAAGCAGTGGATGTGAGACAGTTTCCTGACCAGAATGTATATGTCTGTAGGTGTCCAGTGACATGTGAAGCTGGTGGAGTCTGGGGTAGACCTGGTGAAAACTGGTGGGGTCCCTAAGACTATCCTATGCAGCCCCTGGATTCAACTTCAGTACTTACTGGATAAACTGAGTCCATAGGGCTCCATGGAAGGAACTGCAGTGTGTCTCATGTATTAGCTATGATGGAAGTAGCACAGGCTGGGGAACCTGGAGTCCTGAATGTGTAACTGTCTCCAGAGGCAGGAGGACATGTATGTTCCAGACCAAGCATGCAGGAAGGAAGAGTGAGGGAATTCTTCCTCCCTCTGCATTTCATTCTCTTCAGAACCTTAACGGATTGGATAATGCCCACTTTCACAGAGAACATGGATGCAAATACCTGTCTCTTCTGGAAACAGCATTACAGGCACCTACAGAAACAATGTTGAATTGGGGCAGCCATGATCAAGTCACGCTGGCACAGAGTTAACCATCACTCATCAACCTTGGTGAACTTGGGAATCCATACGCATCTCTGTAAATCACACTCATTCTGAATATAAAGAAAAGGGCATGGTCATAATTTCATCTTATATGATACAAATATCCGGCATACAACCAGAAGCACAAAATCCCTTTACCATGTAAAGAAAAATATTAATAATCCTATATTACTACTAGGGGACTTCAACACCCCAATCTGAGCAATGGACAGATCATCTAAGCAGAAGATCAACAAAGAAAAAAGTGCTTTGAATGATGCATCGGACCAGATGGACCTCACAGATATATACACAGCATTCCATCCAAACACAACAGAATACTCATTGTTCATGAGTGCTCATGNCACAACAGAATACTCATTGTTCGTGAGTGCTCACAGACATTATTCCAGAATAGATCATATCCTGGGTCACAAATCGGGTCTCAAGAGATACCAAGAGATTCAGATCATTCCCTGCATATTTTCAGACCACGAGGCTTTGAAACTGGAAATCATTGTGAAACCATTCACAAGAGGAAATTTGGAAGTGAAAGAGCACCCTACTAAATAATGAATGGGTGAATAGGGAAATTAAAGAAGAATTTAAAAAACCATGGAAACTAAGGAAAAGGAAGCACACCTGTTCAAAACCTATAGGATACAACAAAGGTGGTCCTCAGGAAGAAGTACATTGCAATACAAACCTCTCTCAAAAATTTAGAAAAACCTCCAATCCACAAGCAAACTTCACACCTAAAAGAGCAGGAAAGGAACAGCGAATAAAGCCTAAACAAAGCAGAAGCAGAGAATAATAAAGATTAGAGCAGAAATCAATGAAATAGAAACCAGAAGAACAGTAAACAGATCACTGAAACTAGTACATTCTCTGAGCTCCATATGGACACCTGCAGGGTGAGAAGCAAATTTATTGTAATATCAGAAACTGGAAAAAAGTCTTACCCCAACCAACCACTTAAAAAATAAAATTCTGCCATGCTCACTCTACAGAAAGCTGCCAAACATTAAAATACATGATTCTTGCTACAGACAGCAATGTGGATGAATTCTCAAGGATTTATGCAGGGTGGAAAAAAAAAGTCCTACAACTGAAATTACATTCAGTGTAATTGCACATGTATACACTCTTCTAAATTAAAACTAGTTTAAGTAACATGAAAAATACCCAAGTTATGTGGGGACAGGGTGAAAAGGGGAAGAGGGAGGAGGAATTCCAGGGAAAACACAGGAATATTTCGGGAGAATTGATTTTTTCACTCTGGATAATGTTGATTGTGACTCCAGTGTTTATCATATTACACATTCTGCATGTGTGCAGTGCATCCTGTGTCTAGTACACTCATTAAAATTAATAAACACAGAGATGGGGGCGCCTGGGTGGCACGGCGGTTAAGTGTCTGACTTTGGCACAGGGCATGATCCCACAGTCTTGGGATCGAGCCCCACATCAGGCTCCTCCACTGGGAGCCTGCTTCTTCCTCTCCCACTCCCCCTGCTTGTGTTCCCTCTCTTGCTGACTGTCTCTCTGTCTCTGTCACATAAATAAATAAAATCTTAAAAAAATAAACACAGAGATGACTCGGGAGGAACATATACATATTGACATGTAAGAAAATCCACCTGCACGAACCCTGATTCTCTCCTTATTTTAAAAAACTCTACAGGAGGTAAAATCATCCTGTCCCCACTACTCGAGGGGTTCAATATTACCAATGAGCCTGCCCTCTCTTTCCTCGGTGTTTCAGGGGCAGTAGGTTGTCCTTGGATAGTGGGGCTCATTCTAATCCTGAATGTGTTCTTAGACACCTAGCAAACAATCTAAAATTCTGGGTGTTGGTTACGATTCCTTATCGGATAACATGACACCTATCCTGCAAGATTTGTGTGAGTATGTACTAACGAAGTCTCACAAGGAGGCCACGTACAAACATGGGAAAATTATAAAATGAAAAGTCATATTAAAAAAAAAAGTGGTCAATACCACCAAAACAAAGGCAGTCCACTCTGTTCCGCTTACTGGCCTCTATGTCAGCATAGATCCCAAGCTGAATATATAGTCAGAGGACATGCAAATAGGGCCCTTCCTCTGCTGATTAAAACAGCCCAACCCTGACTCTGCAGCTGGGAGAGGAACCCCAGCCCCAGGAATTCCGTGTGTTCCAATCAGTATCAGGACAGAACACAGAGAGCTCACCATGGAGTCTGTGCTCGGCTGGGTTTTCCTTGTTGCTCTTTTAAAAGGTAACTCATGCTGAACAAGAGACATGGAGTATGTGAGTGGATCTGAAGGAGTCAAACCGTGGGAGTGTAACAGTTTCCTGACCAGGATGTCTTGTGTCTGCAGGTGTCCAGTGTGAGGTGCAGCTGGTGGAGTCTGGGGGAGACCTGGTGAAGCCTGGGGGGTCCCTGAGACTCTCCTGTGCAGCCTCTGGATTCACCTTTAGTAGTTACAGCATGAGCTGGGTCCGCCAGGCTCCAGGGAAAGGCCTGCAGTGGGTCGCAAGCATTTACACTGATGGAAGTAGCACATACTACGCAGACTCCGTGAAGGGCCGATTCACCATCTCCAGAGACAATGGCAAGAACACGCTGTACCTGCAGATGAACAGCCTGAGAGCCGACGACACGGCCGTGTATTACTGTGCAAGTGACACAGTGAGGGGACATCAGTGTGAGCCCAGACACAAACCTCACTGTAGAAGGGGATCTGGACCAGCAGGGGGTGCACACTAGTCACCAATTCTGTCCTTAAGCCCCAAGAGCAGCTTCAGATGGAGGTTGTGGGCAGGTTTCTGGGGCTTCCTCTCCATAGAGCAGTTTCCCACAGGGACCCTCTCCTCAGACATGTTTCTGCACTTACCTCCTTACTCTATGGCTTAGTAAATAATTTAATGTGAAAACAGGTATACTAAAAACCACAAAATACAGACTCACTCACATTGTTTAGTCCTGTCCCTAAATACCGATGAATTACAAATATCCTGATGCCCATAAGCTGAACCTTTACAGGAATCCCAGCTGCACTCAGTGTGCATCACAGGACCTCCCAGCTCAATGTGCAAACTTGCTAGAGCAGCATTAATTGGATGATGGACATGAGGCCACAAAGGCACTGACAATCCAAAGCAAGAGAAGAAAGAGTCTTGGTGGGAGTCAGTGTCTTAAACCATGCTCACAGCATCAATGTCAGTGACACCGTGGGAAAGCAGTGGAACCCCTTCCCATTGTTGTATGGATGTGGAGTCTGAAAATCACACACATGCACACACACTCGCTCACAGAAGAGTATAAAACCTTTCTCACCTGCACCTAATTTCTCTGTAGCAAAGGTGGTCCTAAGACAGAAATACACTGCATACAGGAAGATCTCAAGAAGCAAGAAAAATCGGAAATAACCTAACCTTACACCAGGAGCTAGAGAAAGTATAAGGACTTAAGCCTAAACACAGTGAAGGAAGGAAGGTAGCAACAATTAGAAGAGAAATAAATCATATAAAAAACTTTAAAAAATGGGGCACCTGGGTCTCTCAGTCATTAAGCATCTTCTTCTGCATAGCTCATGGTCCCAGGATACTGGGATCCAGCCCCACATCGGGCTCCCTGCATGGTGGAAAGCCTGCTTCGCTCTCCCACTCCCCTTGTTGTGTTCCCTCTCTCACTGTATCTGTCAAATAAATATATAAAATCTTAAAAAAGAACTATGAAACAATAGAGCAGATAAAAAAAAACGAGATCTGGATCTTTGGGAAAAAAAACAATAAAATTGAGAAACCAGTGCCTAATTTTATTAAAAAATAGAAATAAGTGCAAAAAAATCACATCAGAAATTTATCTGTTTCTCTAGGAAACAAACAGGTTTTCAGAGGGGAGGGATTGGGGAAACGGGGTATCTGGGTGATGTGTATCAAGGAGGGCACATGTTCTGATGAACACTGATATTATACACAATTAATGAATCATTGAACATTGTATCAAAAACTAATGCCATACTATAGGTGGTTAACTGAACATAGTTTTTAAAAAAGGATTTGCAAGAGGTAATGTTGTGAGAAAACAAATAAAGCTAGAGTCCTAGGAGGACATTTCCCCCATTCAAATCCAGAAATTATACTACAAATTGTGTGTTCAACACAAAGTTGGTGGGTGGTGTGATGAAAGGGGGGATGGGGTTACTATGTGATGGGCATTAAGGAGGGCACTTGATGGCATGAGCACCGGGTGTTATATGCGACTGATGAATCACTAAGTTCTACCTCTGAAACTGATAGGACACTATGTATAAACTAAATTGAATTTATTTTTATAATAATTTTTTATTATATTATTTAACTAAATTGAATTTAAATAAAAATTTATGTGATGGGTACTAAGGAGGACACATATTGCATGATACACTGGGTGTTATACACAAATAATGAATCATGGGACATTACATGAAAAACTAAGGATATACTTACTGTACGGTGACTAACATAAAAAATAAAAATTATTATAAAAATAAAAATAAAAAATAAATAAATAAAATTTTTAAGACCTAAAAAAAAAAAAAGGAATTAATCTGGTCCAGTGTGTAACTCAAACTCCTTGTTTTGAGAGAAGGGGGACAAGATGGTCACAGAATAGGGGATCTCATTTCAGCTGGTCCCTTGAATATGTCTCAAGATCTATCCAACAATTCTGAACACACACGAATTCAACCTGAGATGTGAGAAGATTTTTCTCGATCTCTACAAACAGAAAAATTACTACTTCTTGCAATGTAGGAGGTGAGGAACTTTGAATCTTCAAGAAAGATATCTGAAGATAAAGGGAGGAGAAAGCCACCATAATCCAGCCACCAAAAAGTGATATAACACCAGTGCAAAAAATTGGGAACTTGGAAATCTGCTCCAGTGAGAGACATCCTTCGCTATAAAGTACACAGGAAAAGAACAGGGCCAAATTCTAGATGAATTGCTGTGGTCTCTATTCCAGGAGACTCAGAAAGAATGGGGGAGCCTGAACCTATACAGAGCTCAAACAATGGAGAGGGGAGACTGGTTATGTTCAGCGAACCCAGAAGGGACTCTCAGCTCAGGTCACCATAAACAGTGAGCAATGCCAGTTGGGAGACCACTGTCAGGCTGACCACCCTGAAAAGGACGAAAAGTTGCTGGCTGTTTAACATTCCAGGGGAGATATAAAAGGGCTTTTGCCAACGACAGGAAAACATCTCTCAGGGCAGTGTGACCCATGAAAGAATACTGGGGCAGCACCCAGCCATGACCTCGAAGCCATGGAAAAGGGTGCACGAGTAAGCCCACAGCTGCCCCTAATGGCAAAGTCACAAAGCACAGAGATGTTCCTGGGTCGCAGGAACTCCCTCAGGAGAGGTGCAAGTCAGGGGAGATGCAGGATTCACTGGTTTAGCGCCCAAAGGGGCACAGCCCACAATGGGGCAACAGCACTCAGGGTGGTGTGATCCCTGAAAGGACATTGGGGCAGCACCCAGCCATGATCTAGCAGCTGTGGAAGAGAGTGCACTGTCGAGCTCACAGCCAGTAGCAATTGTAAGGTCACAAAGCATAGAGTAGATCATGGCTTCCCAAGAACGTTGTAGTGGGCATGAATAGCACAGTCTGGAGTTTGGTATCCACAAAAGCAGAGATGGTTTGACTTGGAGGGTTTGTTGAACAAAGGGGACCAGACATTGAGGCTCTGGGTCAGAGATTCCCTCAAGGCCATATTTGCTTGGACCTTCTACAGAGAAGAAGTAAGCTGCCAAGGGAAAAAAAAAATAAGCCCACACAGAAGGCCAGCTCACATAAAGCCCAACCCCCTGACAGGGGGTGGGGCAACTCCACCCAGGCAAAGATACCTGAGAAGCCAAGCAGCAAGCCCCTCCCCCAGAAAACAGACTGGAAGAACAGGTGAATGACAAGCTTATTTCCCACAGGACTGTAAAACTCCAGCACCAGGGCAAAATAATATACGGAGCTCCAGGTGCTCCCTCACAACACACTTATACTTCAGATAAAATTTTACATTTCTCTTTGTTTCTTTCTCTTTCTTTTATTTTATCCTGTACCCATATCAAATACATTCTTATTTCCCAATGTAGGTTATTAAGTCAGTTTTTTACTTTTTTTACATATCTACATTTTATAAATTTATGCCCCACACTAGCCTGTTTTTTACTGTATTCAATTTTATCTTGATATATATATCTCTATAAGTTCTGATTACTTTACAGTTCTGGGACATACTGTCTCTTTTTTTAATAATATTTTTTATTATATTATGTTAGTCACCATACAGTACATCCCAAGTTTTTGATGTAAAGATCCATGGGATATACTGTCTTCTAATATACGGACCAAAAATCACTGAAGAACAGGCAGATTGAGGCAAGATGTTGGAGGTATAGGGGACCCTATTTAAACAGGTCCCCTGAATTTAGTTGAATATCTATCAAACCATTTGGAACACCCATGAAATCAACCTGAGATTTAAGAATATATATGTGGATGTCAACAAGGCAAAATGCGACTGGGTTTTGCAAGGTTTCTATTATACCAACTCATTTTTCCTAGGCACTTTTTAACGTGTATTTTTACACACCTATGTTTTTTATGGATATAGGTTTATTTTAGTTTTTCACTCTATTCAGTTTTACCTTTGTATATGTGCAAGTTTTACTTTCCTGGTGATTTTAAGATAGAATGTCCTTTAAAACAGAGGAAAAATGCCACCAATTCACCCAGGAACAACTGAAATATGCTCTTTTCACTTCAGTGAGAGATTATAGCCCTTCTTTACCTCCCTCTATATTTTATTTTCTATTCTACTTTATACAATATTTTAATTTTTTTTCAATTTTTTAAATTTTATTCTTGTGATTCATTTTGGCTTTTTTTTCTTCAGTGATGGCATCTGACTACTCCGGATTCTGCTAGGGTGCATCTTGCTGGGATCATGGTTGATATTTTCAACTCAGTCCATTCGTTCAACCATCCACTGACAGAATGACAAGGAGGAGGAAATCCCAATAAGGAAAAGAACCAGAAACAAGATCTCCTACCACAGAACTAACAGATTTCGATACAAGCAAATGTCAGGCACGGACATCAGGATAGCGATCATGAAGTCCATAGCTAGGCATTAAAAAAGAATTAATGACAATATAGAATCTCTAAGGGCAGAAAGGAGCTATGATCAGGCTGAACTTAAAATGCTATGAATGAAATGCTGTCTAAACTGGATACTCTAACAGCCAGGGCAAATGAAGCAGGAGAACAAATTAGTGACTGGGACGATAAGCTGAGAGTAAGGAAGGAACCTGAAGAAGATAGGGATAGGCAGCTATCGGCACAGGAGATTGCCTAGAGAGATCAATGAGGGCAATGAAAGTCTCCAAAGTCAGAATAATTGGGATCCTGGAGGGAGTAGAGAGAGAGAGAGGCCTAGAAGGTATATTTGAGCAAATCAGAGCTGAGAATTTCCCTAAGCTGGAGAAGGAAATGTGCATTCGAGTACAAGAAGCAGAGAAGACTCCTCCCCAAATCAATAAAAATAGATCAACACTCTGACATGCAATTGAGAGGCTTGCAAACCTCAGACCAAGGAAGTTATCTTTAGAGCAGGTAAGGGGACGAGATTTCTTACTTACAGAGGTAGGAGCATCAGAATAACATTAGACCTCTCCACAGAGACCTGACAAGACAGAAAGTGCTCGCAGAACATATTCATGGTATGAAATGAGGAGAACATGCAGCCAAGAATACGTTACCCAGGAAGACTGTCATTCAGAATGTATGAAGAAATAAAGAGATTTCAGGATGGACGGAAAATGAAAAAAATACGTGACCAAAGCCAGCCCCGCAAGAAATATTAAAGGGGGTTATGAAAACGAAAAGAAACCCCAAGAGTCACATAGACCAGAAAGAAACAGAAAACCTACAGGAACAGGGACTTTCAGGAATACAATGGCAGTAAATTCATATCTTTCAAAAGTTTCTCTCAACGTGAACAGGCTGAATACTCCCATCAAGACACACAGGGTTTCAGATTGAGTAAAAAAGCAAGACCCATCCATATGCTCTCTACAAGAGACTCATCTTGAGCCTAAACATACCTCCAGACTGAAGGTAAGGGGATGGAGAACCATTTGCCATACCTAACGAAATCAAAAGAAAGATGGGGTAACAATTCTTCTATCAGACAAATTAGATTTTAAACTGAAGACTGTACTAAGAGATATAGAGGGAGAGAGACAGGAAGTCGGTGGAGGAGTAGGGGACCCCTTTTCCAGCCGGTCCCCTGAATCAAGGTGGATAGGTACCAGAGCAGCCTAAACATCCATGGAATCAGGATGAGACGCAGGAAGATGCACCTGGAACGCTAAAAATGAACATCTACAGTGCTGAGCATTGAGGTACGAAAAGGGGAGCTGTGAAACCTCGCACAGATATCAAAAGATAAACAGAAGGGGTTAGGGAGCCGCCGCATTCAGGTGCCGGCAAGTGGTAGACACCTGCACAAGGGAGCGGGTGGACTCGCAGACTGACACCTGTGAGAGAACAGACTGGGACCCTGAGCGGGGAGTGCGCACCACCAGAATTTTCACGGACCTCCGCTGTGCTCACTGGAACCAGACTGAGACCGGGAGCTCCGGGAGCATGCGGGGCAGGCTGGTGGTTGTGGTGTTAGAAACACAAAGGACAGAGACGCATTGGCCCTGGAAGTGAGGGCTGGGATGCCGGGTGTGGGGCACACATCCCGGGACACTGCAGGGTTGAGCAACACCAAGAGAAACAGAGTTAAAGTGGCCAGAACATCAGTGGGGAACAGTCTATGATCCCTCTGTTCTGAGACAAGGCTGAGATTCAGCCACTGCTGCTCTGACTCTCAGAAGAGGCACAGCAAACCGCCAGGGAAAGCCACCAGACAACAAAAGCCTGGAAATACCGGCTCACAGTGTGCCCATTCCCATCCCCCCTTGCAGGGGACAAGGAGATTCTACCCAAATAGGGTGCCTGAGTATTGGCACGGCAGGACCCTCCCCCAGAAGGCAGGCTGAAAAATCAAGAAGCTCACATCTCTAAGGTCCCTATAAAGCAAGTGTGCACATACCTCCAGACTGGTGGTATGTCAATAATTTGGGCTCTGGACAACCCCGCAACCTCTCCTTATCAGAATGACGAGAAGGAGATAATAATTTGGGATCTGGACAACCCCACAACCTCTCCTTATCAGAATGACGAGAAGGAGAAATCCCGCCCAGCAAAGAAATACAATGAGTCTGTGGTCTCTGCCACAGAAATGATGGATATGGATATAACCAAATTATCAGAAATAGAATTCAGAGAAACAATAGTCAATATGTTGTGTAGACGTGAAAAAAGTATTAACGAAAATGTTAATGAGAATATAGAACCTCTAAGGGCAGAAATGAGAGGGAATCTGGCAGAGATTAAAAATTCTATGAGCCAAATGCAGTCAAAACTAGAGGCGCTGATGGCCAGGGCCACTGAGGCAGAAGGACGTATCAGCGAATTGGAGGATGGGTTAGTAGAAGAAAAAGCGAAATAGAAGCTGGACTTAAAAAAATCCATGCCCATGAATGTAGGTTACGGGAGATCACTGACTCAATAAAACGATCCAATGTCAGAATCATTGGCATCCCACAAGGGGTGGAGAAAAACTGAGGTCTAGAAGAGATATTTGAACAAATTGTAGCTGAAAACTTCCCTAATCTAGCAAGGAACAAACATTCGTGTCCAAGAGGCAGAGAGGACCGCTCCCAAGCTCAACCACAACAAACCGATGCCATGTCATATCATAGTGCAATTCACAAATATTAGATCCAAGGAAACAGTATTGAAAGTGGCCAGGACAAAGAAACTTCTCACGTACCAAGGCAAAGGTATCAGAATTACGTCAGACCTGTCTACACAGACCTGGAATGAGAGAAAGGGTTGTGGGAGCATTTTTAAAGTTCTTTCAGAGAAAAACATGCAGCCAAGGATCCTTTATCCAGCAAGGCTGTCATTCAGAATGGATGGAGATATAAAGACCTTCCAGAATCACCAGTCATTGACCAATTTCATAACCACAGAACGAGCCCTACAAGAGATATTAAGGGGGGTTCTATAAAGGTAAAAAGGCCCCAAGAGTGATAGAGAACACAAAGTCACAATCGATAGAAACAAAGACTGTACTGGCAACATGGCATCATTAAAATCATATCTATCAATATTCAGTCTCAATGTAAATGGCCTAAATGTTCCCATAAAATGCCAGAGGGTTGCAGATTGGATAAAGATATGACCCATCCATTTGCTGTCTATTTGCCCTCTATTCCTAGTGTAGGAATAGAGGGTACATTTCTCAATCTCATAAAGCCATCTATGAAAAGCCTACTGCAAGCATTATTCTCAATGGTGAAAAGCTGGAAGCCTTTCCCTTAAGATCAGGAACACGACAAGGATGCNTGGAAGCCTTTCCCTTAAGATCAGGAACACGACAAGGATGCCCACTCTCACCACTATTATTCAACATAGTACTAGAAGTCCTTGCAACAGAAATCAGATGACAAAAAGGGATCAAAGGTATCCAAATCAGCAAAGAAGAAGTCAAAACGTCTCTCTTCGCAGATGACATGATACTCTATATG
>NW_023207294.1:0-528 GCF_002007445.2 Ailuropoda melanoleuca
CAGTTTTGCTCTAGTTCACCCCATGCTCAAAAAATATTTGTTGAAAGAATGAAAGGCCGTGACGAGTGATAGAAGCAAATAATCTTGGAGGATGGAGGACAGGATTCTAAGATAATATTTTGAACTCTTGATGAGCTTGATTTTATCTATTCCATTATTTGCCCCATAGAATAGCAAAAACAAAACGAGCTATAGTTAGAAAATAAACTGACAACCCATGCATACATTATTATTCTAAGAAACCAATGATATAAGGTTTTTAGACATTGTATAAGGAGATTAGTTAATGTCAGCTTAAGTTACATTTTAGTAACATTAAAGAAATACTTGCTCATTATAGAAAATCTAAATAATAGAGAAAGTAAAAGAAATTAAAAAATCACAACTAGTTCCATCCTCAATAAATACTATAGTGATTTTTACTATTTAAAATGTCTACTGTTTTTTTGGAAATAGATAAATATATCTTTAAAATTATTTCTTCCCTTTTTTCTTTTCTTCTCTCCCTCCCTCTTTCTCTCTCTCCCT
>NW_023207295.1:0-528 GCF_002007445.2 Ailuropoda melanoleuca
AAACAGAAATACTCTCGTAGGTGTTAGATGCGAGTTAATGATTACACTGAAATCATTCTAATTAGGCTTTGTTGTTACACGCTGCCCTTTGGGGCCTGCCGCTGTTGTCACATAAAGTATTTTGTAGAAAAATAATTGGTCTGAGATCCCTTCCTTCCTCTCTCACATACCCATCTCCTCTCTCCACCACTCCCCATCACCCCCACTTTTTTTTAATAATTATTGATCCTTCAGCACTTGATCAGGAAGATCATTCACCTTCAGTCCCTGTGAAGCTTCTGGAAGGTATCTGGGCTGACAGGTATCCGCAGCCAGGAGGGAGGGAACTGTGGCCCCTCCTTTGCCAATTCAGGCTTGCATCCATCATCAGAGGGAAAGGGAGGATGGGGTTTCTATCAGGGCTCTTCCCAAACACCCTAACATTTCTGTTTGTTTGGGCAGGCACCTGGGTGGGGGTGGGGGGTGGGGAGGTGCTGACTTATTCAGGAGCCTTGTCATCCTCCAGGTGCAGGGAGCAATTAGGTGGGA
>NW_023207296.1:0-528 GCF_002007445.2 Ailuropoda melanoleuca
ATCCAGGCCAAGCTCACAGATGCTAGTGACTGGGACCTTGCCACACCTCCCGGGGCAACCTCTAAGGCCTTTCTGACCCTGAAGACCCAGGTTTCTGATGCTGATGCCCCCTGCTTCACCCTGTGAGGCAGGCATAGGGGCACCTCCAAGGGTGGACCACGTGCCCTACCGAAATGAGGGAGGGGCAGGGAGAAGCACTCCTTCCCTTTGTCCCCAGATGACCCAAACGAGGTCTGGAAGGTGCCTCCTGGCCAGGCCAGCCAGTCCCTCTGCCCCCAACCACTCTAGCCAGGGTCAGAGCCCAGGCCCGCCTGGCCAAATCCTGCCGCTAACGAAGATGCGTGGACCTGGGGAGGCTGGGAGGAGAGGCACGGTGGCCGTGGAGGCGGGTGGGGGATTCCTTACTTAGCTCAGGGGAGGCCAGCGGACGGCCGTGGCAGTGGCCGTGACCCGGAGAGCGGCCGGCGGGCGCAGGACAGTACTCACCGCGGCCATTCTGGTTGGGCCGGTACACGCTGCCCACGCTGA
>NW_023207297.1:0-528 GCF_002007445.2 Ailuropoda melanoleuca
CCCCCCCAACAGCCAGCATTTTACAGGTAAGTAAACTGAGGCTCACAGAAGCATGTGACTGTCTGAGCAGGTCACCTGGCCAGTCCTGGAAAGGTAGGCACAAGAACCCTGCTTCTTGAACCCTGCTTTCTCCACTCTGTGCCACTCCAAACGCCAGCCTTTGGTTATGCCGTCCCGCAGACGGAGGAGTCCTTTCAGCCTGTATAAGCGAAGTTCCCCATACTTCCCCACCCAACCTGCCCATCGCCATCCCTCGATGGACATACCTATCCCCCAGAAAGGAAAGCTACCTGACAAAGCGTGTTGGATGTCCTCAGGACAAACACAAAGCCTAGAACAGTGCATATAGGCAGGGGGTGTCCCCAGGATAAGTAAATGAAGGGATAGAGCCTCATTTTGGTGTCTCCCTCTTCCTGGCATTATTCTGAGCCATGGCACCCCACCCTCCCTTCTCCCTTGGCCCTGACAAGCTGGTGACTCAATGAGCTTCAGCCCTCACTCAAGGTCAGTTCCCCATAGCACTGACAT
>NW_023207298.1:0-528 GCF_002007445.2 Ailuropoda melanoleuca
GGAGGAAGGTCTGAGGTTCTGCTGCACAGAGGGCTGGCCTGGGGAGGATGGGAAGGCAGGCAGGGAAATGTCATGGAATGAGGGTAGGGCAAGGCGTTCAAGCACTTGCACGTCTGCTGGTGGGTAGGACCAAGCCCCCCAGACACCACACTCTGGACCTCATGCTCTTCCTGGAAGTCAGGAGATCAAAATCTGTAGGATGCCCTGCACATGCCGACCTACCAGCTCCCTGACAGCAACAAAACCCGGCTATCAGAGGTCAGGACCAGGCTAGATGCCAGAAGGAGAGGGAGAGAGGGGCTCTAAGGTAATGGTGTTATAAACACAACACCTCCAGCCATGGGGAGAGGAGCTGCCCATGGGCCCTCCATTTTGCTAAAATCCAAGAGTCAGCTTCTTTGCAGGGTCCTGGCCAGCCTCCCCTCTTCCCTAGATGATACCATCCAGTCCTGTGGCTTCAAACAGCAGCCACACCTGACTTATAGCATTACCCTGGACTCTGCCAGGGTTTCCAGACTCATCTCTCCA
>NW_023207299.1:0-528 GCF_002007445.2 Ailuropoda melanoleuca
TGCTGTGTTCCCTCTCTCGCTGGCTGTCTCTCTGTCACATAAATAAATAAAATCTTAAAAAAAAATAAAAATAAAAACAAAAGTAGGATGTGACATAACATTAAAGGAAAAAAGCCCCATGTAAATTTATATGTATGGTATGATCCCAACTAGATATAAAAAAGCAATGCATAGGGAAAAAAGTCCGGGAGCAAATTCACCACGTATCATTAAAAATGGACAGCAGGACTGTAGTTAAGTGCAATGACCAAAATTTACCAAGAATTTATCTGTTCCCGACACATTTCACATGCTATCAGGTGTGTTCTTCAAAACCGTCCAGCTGAGCGAAATTCATAATCTGGGTTATAGGTGAGGAAACTAACATTTGGGAAGATCTTTGTTGTTGCTTTCTGTATCTTTTCTTTAAACTTCCGTTTTGTGAGAAGATATGTGTTTTTGGCTTTTGAAAAGTGTGTGTTTTTTTTTTAAAGATTTTATTTATTTATGTGACAGAGAGACAGCCAGCGAGAGAGGGAACACAGCAGG
>NW_023207300.1:0-528 GCF_002007445.2 Ailuropoda melanoleuca
CCTTTTCAATTTAATTATATCAGGTAAAACCATGAAATTGAAGCTGATTATTTACAAAACACAATTTATAACTTTGAGGAGATTAGCCGGAAAAATAGTTTGAGAAAACAGATGAGTTATACACATTGGAGAATGAAAGCTATAAAAATAGTGTACATTGAGCATGTACCTTACTTGGAATGGTCTTTATTCTCCATAGTTGTTTGTTTGTTTGTTTGTAATTTGGGAAAAATTTGCATCATCTAATTGCCAATGAGTGTTTGCTAAATATCCAATGTGTATCAGATACTGATGAGGTCCTGTGGTTGAGTTATGAAAAAGACACAGTTCCTTCCATTAAATAAAGTCAGTGGGTGATTGAAAAGAATAAATGAGAATTTTAATAGAGGGTGGTGAGTCCAATGATGCAAATGTGTGCAGTGATACAGGAGCAGATAGAAGAGGCTGGAGCGTAATTGGAGTCAGGAATGTCATCTCATAGTAGGTAACACATGAATGTTGTCCCCAGTAGCAAACAGAACAAAGGAT
>NW_023207301.1:0-1663 GCF_002007445.2 Ailuropoda melanoleuca
CCAAGAGAGGTTGGACAAACTGACTTCTCAGCAGCTACTAATAAAGAAACAAAACTATTGCAAGAATTGATTTTACCTTTTGAGAGAACATCACAAAACATTAGTCAGTCTATAAAGTATTTTTTTTTAAAGATTTTATTTATTTATTTGACAGAGATAGAGACAGCCAGCGAGAGAGGGAACACAAGCAGGGGGAGTAGGAGAGGAAGNCCAAGAGAGGTTGGACAAACTGACTTCTCAGCAGCTACTAATAAAGAAACAAAACTATTGCAAGAATTGATCTTACCTTTTGAAAGAATATCACAAAACATTCGTCAGTCTAAAGACTGAAATGGAATGTGCTTAAAATGACAAACTTCTTTATTAGAAGAAAGATAATCTTCATGTGTAGGATGGGAAGATCAATAAAAGGAGCAGTATCATGTGAGTTGGCAGGTGGGAGATACAAAAAAGATACGGAAAAATCAGAGGAAGGGAGCAAAGTACAGACAAGCCTTTAACGTGTTTCCCATCGGTTCTGTCTCTGCTCACTGACTAGTCACAGGACGTTTAAACTCAGTCTCACCTGCATGCACTGAAGCCAGGCAGTCTGTCTCTACCATAAGCCAATCCATGCATGTAAAGATTTCTCATGCAAGAACTGTCTGGAAATCAAATTTTGTAATATTTAATCTCTTTCAGATCTATCTACTTAGCCACACAATAACAAAAATTTACTGAGAGATTGTTGGATAGAGTAAGTCTATCCTATTATTCAATGCTCATAATAATGCATTTTGACACAAATACTATTATCTTTAGTATGTAGATAAAAACCAGAAAGTTTTAGAGTTTAAATAACGAGCTCAAATACCCAGTAAGCAATTGAAGCAAGAAAATGCTTTATTCTAGTTTAGATCTTCTTATGAACTTTAAATGCTTAATAACCCTGAGGAATTGAAGGATTCTAGCCCTTCACCTTAAAGGCCATTATAACCCAGGGATTTAGAGCTNACCCAGGGATTGAGAGCTTGTCTACATGAGCGTTATGCCCAGTGTTGAGCAAGCTGTGTCCAAGAGCTGGCCTGTACCAATCTACAGCAGGAGAAAGCGGGTCTTGTCTCTCACCTTCTCCCTGTGCACACACTTGGACAACCCTTAGAGAAGGACACAAGGTGCATTCACATCCTCAACTGTTTAATTCATCCCTCTTTATATACTAGTTCTCCTGCATAGTAGTAATTTTGGTGTAGTGTAAATCATCATTTATTATGGAGAATTTTGTTTAGATTGATTTATTTATTTTAGAGGGAGAGAGAAGGAGAGAACAATCACATGGATGAGGGCACAGAGTGAGAGAATGTCTCAAACAGAGTGCACTCANGGCACTCAGTGCTGAGCCCTGCAAGGGCTTGACTTCAAGACTTTGAGATCACCACTGGAGCCAAAACAAAGAGTCCCATGCTGAACCAACTTCACCACCCAACGCCTTTATTTGGACATTTTCTTTCCACATATTTGGAAAATTTTCCCTATAATCCAAGGTCATGAATATCTTCTTGTATATTTTACTCCAAATGTTTTTGTTGTTGTTGGTTTTTTTTTTTTTAGTTACATTTCACATATAGCTCTAAGATCCTTCTTAAATAAATCTGTACCAGTGTGATATATAGATAAAAGGTTT
>NW_023207302.1:0-171 GCF_002007445.2 Ailuropoda melanoleuca
TGGTAATAAAGCAGAGCGTCCAGGAAAACACCTCCAGCGAACAGCAGCCTTTTCCCTGGGGACCCCGATTCTGCATTGGGTGTAGGGGACTGGGGAGGATCCAGCCCTTAGAACCAAGAAACAAAGTATGAGGGGAAAGCCCTTGAAGTCACGACGGCCTTATGGAAGGTG
>NW_023207302.1:644-722 GCF_002007445.2 Ailuropoda melanoleuca
GTGGGTATAGGGGCCTGGGGAGGATCCAGCCCTTAGAAGCAAGAAACAAAGTGTGAGGGGAAAGCCCTTGAAGTCACG
>NW_023207303.1:0-528 GCF_002007445.2 Ailuropoda melanoleuca
CCCCTCCAACCACGCCAGAGTGCGCTCGGTCACATGGCTGGGAAACCACAAAAGCATCTCATGTGATAACATGCCCAACTCTGCTTCCCTGCAAGAAAGTAGCAGAAGGAACAAAGAGGATTCGGAGACAGAACACCAATGACTTGCTAGCTCAGAGCCCCCTCCCTCGATGTTTTCTGCACTGCCTTCCATCTCTCCATTTTCAGTGCCGTTCACAGGCGGAAGTCTGACTTGTCTCGCTAACAGCTGCCCTTGACCGAGCAGCCCGTTGCGGCTTCCGCAGCCCCTGTCCCTGCCCCAGCGTGGTAGCGGTCGTCTCTGCTCCAGCACCCGCTTCCTTCAACACATGCCCTTTGCTTTAATGGCTTTTTCAAATTCCACGTGCAGGGTTTGACCATGTCTACTCTTTTGAGAAACATTTGTTTTTTCTTTTTGGCTTCTGCAACTGAACTCCTCTGTCAGCTCCTTTTAAGTGTCTGTCTGTGTTTTCCACCCTTTGTTCTTCTCTGGCGATGCCATCCAGGGCCA
>NW_023207304.1:0-4296 GCF_002007445.2 Ailuropoda melanoleuca
CCCCCCCCCCAATGGTCAATGGTCAAAGCTGGTCAAATTTGAGCAACAAACTAGAGTAGCATTAGATTATAACCCAAAGTATAAAATACCTGTGAGTTCATACTGGCATTAACAAATGATTGAATAAATAAATGTGGGAAAATAGGCAAAGTTTCCTTGTGGAAGAATTACAAATAATTACAAATACACACTCTGCCCTCAAGAATGTGGATCATAACTCCCTGCTCCTTAAGTGTGGACTGCCCATAGTGACTGCCTTCTAGGGAATCAATATGGAAAAGAGGGAAAAGAATAACTTTACAGTGGAGAAACCTGACAGATACTACCTTAGCAACATGGTCAAGGGCAAGAGTTATATATCATGCTGATAGTATGTGCTGTTGATACGATAATGAGAATGGCACTATACTGGGGTCTTCTTCCAAAAACCCACAGCCTCAGTCAAATCATGAGGAAAACATCACACAAATCCCAAATGTGGGAAAGTATGCAAAACATTGGAAAGTACTTCTCAAAACAGTTAGTCATCAAAAATAAGGAAAGTCTGACAGACAAGAGGAGCCAAGGGGATAAGACAACTAAATATAATGTGATTTCCCTGATGGGATCATGGAGTAGAAAAAGGAAATTGGCAAAATATAAAGATATCTGAGTAAAGTATTGGCTTAAGTTACTGTATCAATATTCATTACTTATGAAAAATGTACCATACTAATGTAAGATGTTAATAATAGGAAAAAATTGGATATGAGAACTCTCAGTACTATCCATCTTCACAAGTTTTTATGCATTTAAAAATTTCAAAAATGAAAAGTTTATTAAGAGATCGCAACTGAGAAGTAAAACAAAAGGTGATATATTATTGTTCAAGTAAGTATTAAATCATCCCTTTTTCCATATCACTATACTCAAACGAAACACAAGATAGTTGAAGTTTTTATAGAAAATCTGCAGTTGAATGTTTTGTAAACTTCCTATATTTAAAAAAATAGTGAATGTGCATACAGAGAAAAGAAATTGAAGTAATAGAAGGATCTATAATGAAAAGCCACAGTCCCTCCCCCTGTGCAGTCTTGCTTTCCAGGATGACCAGCATTAACTCTTGTTGCTTCTCTCTGTGTCTGGACTTCTATATTGACTCTTGCTTTGACAGATCAGGAAAAGATCACTTAAACTTTCAATCAATCCTTCCTTCCTGTATATTTTTATCACTCTTTTTAGTGCCTTGGTTGTTGACCATTGTAACTTGAGATAGTGCGATATATTTCTTTATTTTTTCATTCTCTACTTAGTCATTGAGTATGTTAGCGCCATTTCTTTTTTCATCCCTCTTCCCACCTCTCATCATTTTGTTAGCACCGTGTTACTTTTATTGATTTTTAAAAATTATATAAGAAATACATGATATGTATTATTTTTCATTTTAAAATGTTTAAATTTAGAATCTTATAGATAATGCTAAATTTCCCTTTGACACACCCTGTTCCAACTGTCTCCAATCTTGATTTTTTCAGTTTCACAGAAATACCCTTCTTAGCTGTTTGATGTGTAACTTTCCAGCTGTATTTCTATGTATTACTATGCCTATATATTTATATTTTCTTAGAAAATATTTTTTTCTATAATCCTGTAACTCATTTTGTATTTTACAATGTGTGTTTTACATTTAACGATATGTTTTATATGCCTATCTAATTTATTAAATATGGAACTAATGTGAGAGTTTCCCTGCTGCAGTTAATATTCCATAGAGTACTGATGTGTGACTATTTCACTACTGACAAATAGTTAAATTTTAAAAATTTAAAACCTGCAGTAAATATTTGAGTATATAGTGTTATGTACATGTACCCATGTTTTTCTAGGTTAGATATGAAAGAATAATTGAGGCATAAGGTAAGGATAATCATGTGTTAATTTATTAACAGATGTTGCCAAATTTGATTTATTTGTATTTTATTACAAAATTTTTGTCGATGTCTGCATCTTTTTCTTGTAATATCTTTGTGAGGTTATGGTATCTGGGTTATGCTTATCTCACAGAGTAAGTTAGGAAGCATTCCCTCCTTCTGTATTTTCTAGAAGAGTTTTTCTAAGATGGACATTGTTTCTTTCTTAAATATTTGATGGAATTCATTAGCAAAACCACCAGGGACTGGAGTTCCCTTGTTGGGAGGTTTCTGATAATACATTATGTTTCTTTAATAGAAAGTTTTTCTTTTAGGAAATGTTTTGATAAATTGTGCTTTTTGAAGAAATTTTCATCTCATTTAGGTCACTGGACTTACTGTCAGAAACTTAATCATCGTACTGTTAGTTATTCCTTTAACAACTGTAAGGTCTCTAATGATGGTCCCTCATAATTTGTGGTATTGGTGGTTTTTATTTTATTTTCCAATCCCCTGATTAGTCTTGTCAAGGGCTTATCAACTTTTATTAATGTTTTAAAGAACCACTTTTGGTTTTGTCAACTTTCACTGTCATTGACATTCTGTTTCATTGATTTCTGCTCTTATAATATTTTCCTTCTATGTATTTATGCTTAATTGGTCATTTTAGCTTCTTGGGAGAGAAATTGAGCAATGATTTTTAGCTTTTGTGTTTTTAAAAATATATTATTTAACATTATGTCTTCTAAGCACTGCTTAACTGTATTTTCAAATTTTGATATCTTGTGTTTTCTATACCATTCTATTTGCCAAATAAAATAATTTATTTGTGACTTTTTTTTTTTCTGTGACCCAAAACCAGCACTAACTTGTTAGGTATGTGAGTGAGTCAGCATAGAAGTGAAACCGAGTCCAGGCAAGTCCTCAGACATCTGCTGTCCTAAAAGCTATTTAGAATTGTGTTTTTTTTATTTAGAAGTATATTATATTCAAATGTGTTTAAGTTTTGTAGAGATTATCTGGAAGTATGTCATTTAGTATTTAAGTAGTTGGGACTTTTCAGATATGTTGATATTTTGCTGTATAAAAATTACCCAAGATTTAGCAAAGTGCAAACATTCTTGGTTTCTGTGAGTAAAGAATCTGAGAGGGATTTAGCTGGGTGGTTCTGGCTTTGGGTCTCTCAAGAGGTTCTAGTGAGGATGTTAATCAGGACTGCGGACCCCTGAAGGCTTGACTGGCTAGAGGATTGACTTCCATGCTGACTCATTCACATACCCAGGAGTTAGTGTTATTGTTTGGCTGGAGGTTTCAATTGCTCACTACAAGATCTTTTTGTTTGGGTGTCCTTATGACAGGGCAGTTAGCTTTCCAGAATGAGTGATCAAAAAGAGAGCCAAGACAAAAGTTAAAACTTACAATGCCTTTTATCACTTACTTTGGAAGTTTATGCACATCATTTCTGCCATATTCTAGCCCTTTAGAGGGAATCACTAGTACAGCTCACACTCAGGGCAAAGGAAACTAAAGTCTCCACTCCAAAGTGAAGAGTATTAAAGAATTAGACAACATTTTTAGAAAACTATACTAGACTTGTGAATTTCTAATTCTCTTGGTCAGCAAATACATTCTGTAAGACTT
Organism: Ailuropoda melanoleuca; assembly: GCF_002007445.2. Taxonomy (NCBI): domain Eukaryota; kingdom Metazoa; phylum Chordata; class Mammalia; order Carnivora; family Ursidae; genus Ailuropoda; species Ailuropoda melanoleuca. The sequence goes on from NW_023207304.1 coordinate 3,531, forward strand.
AATTATTTTCAAATTTGAGACTTATTTTATGACCCTGCATGTGGTTATATCTTGATGAACATTCCTTATACATTTGGCAAGACTGTGTTGGCAGTTATTGAGTGTAATATTCTACAAATGTTAAATTGGTCAAGGTGTGCATAGTATTTTTTAGATCTATGTCCTTACTAATTTTTTCTCTAGTCATTTTATCAATTACTTAAGAGTGTTAAAATCCCCATTTATGTGTGAATTTATCTATTTTTCCTTTTAGAAGTTCTATTGTTTTTGCTTTATATATTTTGAGACTTTTTTTTAATCAAGTGGAATGGTAACTAAATGTAGAAGGAGCGATAGATTTAGAAAGTCATCAGTAGATGCTAAAACTAGTGGAAGAAAGTTTTATGAGAAAGGTAGGTATAGACTCAAAATGTCTTCCCATAAATTACCTCTTAATTGCAAAAGGGAAAAATAACAACTTTGCAGGGAATAAATCTGGTAGACACTACATTAACCAAGTGATAAAAGCTAACATTACCAATACTGGGGTAAACTGACCTCATTTGTCTGCTGATATAACACACAGTGGAGGCCACAACATCGCTTCTGTGATCTGATAAAATGCATGAATCTAATAATGAAGTACTAACACAAACACGTAATGAGGGACTTTCTACCAAATACCTAACCTATACTTTTAAAAGATGTTAAGGTTAGGGGCACCTGGGTGGCACAGCGGTTAAGTGTCTGCCTTCGGCTCAGGGCGTGATCCCGGCGTTATGGGTTC
>NW_023207306.1:0-528 GCF_002007445.2 Ailuropoda melanoleuca
CTAAGGGCTGCATTCAAACTAAACAAGAATTAGTAACATGGGACTAAATAAACTAAAAGATGACAGTGTTGTGACTCTTGTTTAAAACTTTGCTGGTTCTCTAATGTTTCCTCTTCCAGATTGAGGAAACTTTCTCTTAAGACATCAGTTATATACAGAAATAATAATAAAGTGAATTAAAACATTTTTCTCTCTACCTGAACCCTCTGAAATTAAAAAAGTCTCAGTAAGTATTCTCACTTCCATAGCAATCATGATTATTTGCGTAAGTTCAATAAGAATCTGTCTCCTGTAACAGGACACCACTGTTAACATTGGTTATTTTACCAAGGCTTTGACTGCAATGTCATATTTGAGAGACATGCATAGACTCAGATATGACCAAACAGCTTTCAGGAATTAAGGTTGACTTTATGAAACCTGGAGCCATAAAGCCCCTTGGAAATGCTGGCCTGAGACCTTGCTTACAGAGTTCCCAGCAGCCTCACCAGGTGAGTAAAGAATGTCACTTCCTGGCAGGTGCAGGAA
>NW_023207307.1:0-528 GCF_002007445.2 Ailuropoda melanoleuca
AATAATTTCCCACAAGGACCAAGTGCTATAAATACATTATATTTTTAGTAGACTGGATTTAATAGAATCTTTCAGACTGACTTTTGGTATATGTATTTACTTTTGAATTCTAAGACAGTTTGATATGGTATATCAATTAAATTATTTACTAAATTAGTTAATTAATACAAAGATATACCTAGAAGTTAGGACAGCTGGGTTTAAATCCAAACTATATGATGAATCTACCTCTATAATCTGAAAAATATTGGGATTTTTATCTGCTTTTGAAACTAACATTCCTGGAAGAATGCAAAGTGATTTTACTGTTATTTTTTCTGGAGAAGCATATCCCTTCTCACATAACAAACCTTATAGCCACAGTGCCCATGGGCTAGTCCAACAATGGCAATAGCAATAAACAGAATGTTTTACTCTGTATGTCAGCCACTTAGACGGTCAATCATTTTTATTGGAAATAATGATTGCAGAGTGGTATAAACCAAAAGTATTAGCACTAGCAATCACTTTTTGTATCATTATACAAGA
>NW_023207308.1:0-528 GCF_002007445.2 Ailuropoda melanoleuca
CTGTGTTCCCTCTCTCGCTGGCTGTCTCTCTGTCACATAAATAAATAAAATCTTTAAAAAAAAAATAGATGCTTGTAGGGACCATGTCCTTAACCTCTGTAGCGCTTGTCTCCTTGTCTCCTCACATACAAAGGCAAATGGTGATAAAGGCCCCACATTTCTGCTCTTTATTTTAGAACTCTAGTAGTTTTTGCCTGAAAAAAAAAATTAAGGCAGATGTAAAGATTCTTCCTGCCTTGCCCTTTAAATTAAAATGTCACAGGTTTCTAATTCAAGAAGGGAACTGAGCATGCAGTAAGCCTTGTCTCTCTCCCAATTAAAGTGACTGTAAGAAAATACAAGAGAATAAATCCAATAGAGTGAAGGGGAAAAGGGAGATGGGGTAGAAGCCGACAGTGTGGAAAAGGGACAGAGCAGTTGAGAGTGTGCTGATAGTGAAAGGCAGGGGATGACAGGAGCCCAGAATCCAGAGCTCGGGGAACTGCAGTGGAGGTGGGAGCTGTCTTCCCTGGCAGAATGCCCCCCCCC
>NW_023207309.1:0-528 GCF_002007445.2 Ailuropoda melanoleuca
CTTCCCTTCCCTTCCCTTCCCTTCCCTTCCCTTTTTACTATTCTTTCTTTTTTTTTCTTTTAAAGATTATATTTATTTATTTGAGAGAGAGAGGGATAGCGAGAGAGAGCACCAGCCTAGGGTGAGGAGAGGGAGAAGCAGGCTCCTCACAGAGCAGGAAGCCTGACATGGGGTTCAATCCCAGGACCCTGAGACCATGACCTGAGCCAAAAGCAGACTCTGAACCGATTGAGCCACCCAGGTGCCCCCCACCTTTTTAAAAATTTATTTAGAGAGAGAAAGTGCATGTGACTGGGGGATGGGACAGGGGTGGAGCAGAGGGAGGGAGAGAATCCCAAGCAGATGACGTAGGCAAGCAGTCTGAGTGGGGCTTGACCCCACAACCCCAATATCATGACCTGAGCCAAAATCAAGAGCCAGACGCTCAACCAACTGAGCCACCCAGGTGCCCTGGCAAGGTTCCTTTCAACAGAGGGATGAAATTAAAAAATAAAAAATCCCAAAAGGGCACCTTAGGTCTGACTGTAT
>NW_023207311.1:0-528 GCF_002007445.2 Ailuropoda melanoleuca
CTTTGTTCCTGAATGTGTTTCTTTGAATTGTCAGTATGTAGGCTAGTAGCTCAAGGAACAGCCAGAACATGAGCCAACAATGCGCTGGAGTAAATCCCTACCCTGCTGTTCTCCCCGCCACCCATGAAGCCCGAACCTCCCTGCTGGCGAGGGTGAGCCTCAGCCGGGAAGTCTGTCTCCAATGTCCTCCTCCCCAATAACATGTCTGGGTGCCCGAGACCTCCCAAAGTGTCACCTCGTTGGGAGTCTGTTCTCAGCAGAACTCCGTGCCTCAGCACTTCCTTGTCACCTCCCCCTGGTCAAAATAAACCTCTTCTTTCAGCCTGATGCTCTAAGCTAATGTACAAAAGGCTGGGTGGCCTCTCCTGCACAACACATTTGCATTTTAATCAGGCACCCGGCATCTTCTTGAGGCAACGCCTTGATCTGAGGGAGGACATGGATGACAAAACTCTCACCAGCAGTTCGAGGAGAGGGGGTGGGTGGGGGCTGGCAGACCTGTCCGAATTGCTCATCGATGCCACCTGA
>NW_023207312.1:0-528 GCF_002007445.2 Ailuropoda melanoleuca
GGAGAAGGCTTGAACCACCCTGAGGAAGAACGCCTGGACCACGCTGAGGAAGAAGCGCTGGGCCAGTCTGAAATACAATGTGTGAAAACAGTTATTTTCTTTTTCTTTTTTTCCCAAAGGTTTAAAATCAGATATAGGCCATTCTCTATAAACGCCCTATATGACGTTCAAGATCTGGAGGTCCTTAAGCTGTGCTAGAAACTTCACATACATTGAGAGGTTGCTAAAAAAAAAAAAATCATCGTACTCCCATCTTTTCCTTTTTCTAATTGAAAATCTTCTTCAATGTCAGCAAATGGCATTTTTAGTTTCTGTCTGATGGACGGAATCTTCCTGGTTGTCAGGCATTTTCTGACCTTGCCTTTTGTTCTCAAATCAAACCTGCCCTCTCCAATTTTTAGGAAATCATACTGAACACACATTCTTGCCTTTCCCCCCCACCCACCTGTCCTGCCAAGCACTTCAACCATCACGCAAGACCAGACAGTGCTCTTGTTCATCCATGAGACTCGCCCCAGTGGCAAGAGA
>NW_023207313.1:0-528 GCF_002007445.2 Ailuropoda melanoleuca
CGAATTGGCCAAAATTTTCATTCCTGATAGTATCTGCTGGTGGCCAGTAAGGGCATGGGAAACAGGGACTTTCATACACTATTATATAACCAGAGAACTTTTAAGGAGACAGTATCTATCAAGATTTTAAGTGAACATACCTTTTGAACCAGCAATTCAACTTCTAAAAGTCTATCCTTCAAAAATATTCACGTGTACACAAAGAATTCCGTAGTAGGGAAAATTGGAAACACCTCCCTAAAAACCCATCAGTAGGGAAGTGCTTTAAAAAAAAAGAGAATGCAGTTATTCTTTGAAATAGTAGGCCGTAGTTTAAAAGAATGAGATAAGGCTCTACACACCCATAAAGAAGTCAAATCATGAAGACATTGAGCTAGAGACATAATACAGTCCTGTTCTTAATGTCTAAGTCCATACACATCTTTGTAAGTTGGTGTAAAAGATCTGAAAAGACTCATAGAAAATTCAGATGGCTTCTTACAGGGAAGAGAGAAGAATTTCAATCATTGAGTAAAAGGGAATATTCAC
>NW_023207314.1:0-151 GCF_002007445.2 Ailuropoda melanoleuca
AAAGCCCTTGAAGCCACGATGGCCTTAAGGAAGGTGGAAAAGGAATCAAGGTGCTTTGGTAGCGTGAGAGAAACAGGACGAACACAGCACTTTTGAGAAAGACAATTCGGCCAAAACCCGCTTCCAATGAAATGCTTGCTCCCTGGGGAAA
>NW_023207314.1:337-557 GCF_002007445.2 Ailuropoda melanoleuca
CCACACAGTCCAGGGAAATATCAACGATCATCATCTCTCGTGAGTAAGGGAGCATGAATGAAAAGGTTCAGGATTTTCGTGGACGCAGCGCCCTTCTCATTGTTAATAAAGCAGAGAGTCCAGGAAAACACCTCCAGCGAACAGCATATTTTTCACTGGGGACCCCGATTCCACTTTGGGTGTAGGGTCCTGGGGAGGATCCAGCCCTTAGAACCAAGAA
>NW_023207315.1:0-4305 GCF_002007445.2 Ailuropoda melanoleuca
CAGAGAGACAGACAGCGAGAGAGGGAACACAGCAGGGGGAGTGGGAGAGGAAGAAGCAGGCTCCCAGCGGAACACCGGGATCACGCCCTGAGCCGAGGGCAGATGCTTAATGACTGCACTACCCAGGCGCCCCAATGTACCAATATATCTAATAGGTTTTATTTCTTTTATACAGTTTTGGATGCCTGAAAGGGTAAATTATTGACTCTAACAAGGAGAAATTTCCTGAGCGCTTAAAAGTCTCTTGTAAACCTACATTAAGTTTGCAAACATAGCAAAACATGATAAACATAAAAAATTGTCTGAATTTTTCCAATATTATATACCATGGTTTCTCAATCCTTTCAAAACAGTTCTGAAATTATTTGCATATTTTATGTTAGAATTACAAAAAATAACCTGTCAGATTCCCTATATGCCAAATTCTCTTAAAAATAGTTTAATAACAGATACATACTGATTGTCCTAATGATAAAACTTTCTCCTGAATATTACACCAAGTTGTTGATACTGTGGGCTGGATTTATTTCATTATATTTATATTTCATTCTTAGGATTTGGGAATGAATTTCCCAATCTGGAAAACATACATACCCATTAGAAGATTCCCTTTAGGGGCGCCTGGGTGGCTCAGTCGTTAGGCGTCTGCCTTCGGCTCAGGGTGTGATCCCAGCGTCCTGGGGTCAAGCCCCACATTGGGCTCCTCGGCTGGGAGCCTGCTTCTTCCTCTCCCACTCCTCTGCTTGGGTATCCCTCTCTTGCTGGCTGTCTCTCTCTCTTTCAAATAAATAAATAAAATCTTTAAAAAAAAAAAAAAGAAGATTCCCTCCAGTGGGTGAGCAGAAGTTGGTTATTGGGCGGAAAAGTCATGGCCAGGATGTGATCAGAGGTAGGATGAGATGGGGGATTGAGGGCTACATGCCTCTGTGATGATCCTGTGTTAATCTTCCAAGTTTCTGTGTCACGTGGAGAATGCCATATTCACATCTTGACCAAATCCTGTTATTTGATGTGAGTCTTTGCCTCTGTCCAGATTGTAGTTAAGTTCATTCAATTAATATCTTTATTGCTCAGTTTAAATCAGCATCCTTTTCACCCAGGCTTTGAAAGTATCTGGGGCAGCAGCATTGTCCAATAGAAATAGGATGTGAGCCACAGATGTGAGCCATGCAGTAAAATTTTTAAATAACACTAAAAAAATAAAGAAAAGCAGGTGACATTAATTTTGATAATATATTTTACTTAATGTATCCAAGATCTTATCATTTCAACACGTATTTAATATAAAAATTATTTTTGGCCTAAGTCACTTTTTACTTTACTGCCAAAGTCGAGAGAAATTAAATTAGAATCAGGATAGAGCTGGGTGGCTGTAAACAGAATGTGCTTCAGGTTATATTTTAATAGAAAGTCCAGAGATTGCTGCTAGATATTTCTCCTTTCTACCAGAAGACTAAGTAGACTAAGGTAGGAAGCATTTTCTTGTTGCCTCCTAACACCTGATTCATTAGCTAATAAATTCTAAGTAATTATGTTTTGAAGGAATGCGTGAAAGAAAGTAGGAGACAGATGGCTCTTCTGGCATGGAGTGAACATCATCAGACCTGAGAGTAAAGATGCCCAAGGACAGAGAACTTTGCACATTACTGGTGGGACCTGAGATACTGTGTCTCTTTATTAGGGTTGGAGGTTGGAGGTTCAAACTGTGGGTCTTAAAGAAATCCTGGCAAAGCATTCTCTAGCCCATTGACGATGACTTCTTCTTCTTCTCCTTCTTCTTCTCCTTCTTCTTCTTCTTCTTCTTCTTCTTCTTTTTTAGGATTTTATTTATTTATTTTACAGAGAGAGAGCGTGCAAGCAGGGGGCTGGTAAGGGTCAGAGGGAGAGAATCTCAAGCTGGCTCCCTGCTGAGCATGGAGCCTGATGCAGGGCTCGATCTCACAACCTTCAGATCATGACCTGAGCCAAAATTGAGTTGGACGCTTAACCAACTAAGCCACGCAGGTGCCCTTAGCCCATTGACTTCCCAAGTATCATATTCTGGCTCCCTGAAGAAGAGTCTTTGAAGACTATAGGGACCACTCAGATCATAGTAGCAGAATGGCTGATTCATTCTTGGGGCTACTGAATGTTGAGAAGGCAGACTGCTTATCAGTCAATGAATAGTCAGTGTGCTTGCCCTTTGACCAAGTAAATTCATTTCTGGGAAAGTAGCCTAAAGAAATACAGGAAAAGTCTGTGTTTGTTAGCTTTTAAGCCATATAACGAACCCCTCCAAAACAAAGTGGCTTGAAATAATAATAATTTCTCTGGCTCATGATTCTATGGGTCACTGGCGTTTCTTCTTGCCTGGACCACCTCTGCTGATTTCAACCAGGCTTGCTCCAGTCTTCAACGAGGCTGTTTGGTTGCTGAGTTGGCCAGTGGCTGGGTGATCCAGGATGGCTTTCATCACATGTCTGGTAGTTGGCAGGTCTGCAGAAGAGTGGGAGCAACTGGCTCATATGTCTCATCATCCAGCCAACTAGCCCGGGCCTGTTGATTTGGAGATAGAGCTCCCAGGAGAGGAAGGGAGCAAGCGCTCATGTGCACGAGCTTGCATTCAGGGTTGCTAATACTTTTTGCCCAGCAAGTCTCGTGGCTGACTTTGGAGTCAAGGTGGACACTCACACTTAACATGGCAAGGGGGTGTGGACACTGAAAGTGAACTGTTGTTATTTTTTCAACCAGTCTACACAGGCTGTCAGAACCTTATGCATTAGGGTGTTCATGGCAGTGGTTTCACAGCGTAGCAATACATACACGTAATTCAAATGTCCAACAAAATAAAAAATAACAATAAATAAAAAAATAAAATTAAACGATGACACCCTGGGATACTATTTGGTAGCTGCCATGTAGTCACATTAAAATGCCTCTGATATGCTGTTAAATGAAAAAAGAAGGATACATGATTTTATGTACAACTATTTAATAAACATTAATTGAAATAAAAAATGTTAGAAAAGAATACATAAAAATTTTAATAACCATATTGGGGAATGACATCAAGGGTCACTCTGCTCTTTACTAATCAAAACTTCTCAATTATTCCACATGTGTATTTACACAATTTATTTAAAATTTTATTCAAAATCAACTTCCCATGTTTATTAAGAAGGACTCATTTTGTACATCTCCAGATTATTAATATGTCATACCACAGACAATCCAAAAATGCATTTAGGCAACATTTTCTCTTGGTATGAAGGAAAATTTTACAATTTCTTCTTCCGAAAGACTAATATGAGCCTGTAAGAGCAAGAGTAATTTAAATATGTTCAGGGACCATTTTCATCTTCAGAATTAAGGATTATTTTAATTTTACATCATTGCCTTTTCTCTTTTACTTTCCTTTTTAGTTTTATCATTTTAGGATTCCCTATTTTTAATTTTCATACAGAGATTTCTTTAATTGATCATTATAATTAAGCATAAAGTCATAAGTTACGAAGTCATATTTTGCTGGATCCTAGAGTTCTAAATTATTCATTTCACTTACTGTTTTTAGATTAGTTTATCTGAAAATTTCCAGTTTATTGCTTTTTTTTTTATTTTGTACAAATAGGAAGGCACAAAAAAAGGAAGGACATTATAAAATAGATCTTCAAGTTTGTTGATCTTAAAGTTTATATTGCTTGATGTTCTTGTGTCCTTACCAGACATCAGTTTTCTCCCAGAAGCCCGAGATTTTATTTTCTTCAAACCTTGATGTACTCATGTATTCCAGCAAACCCTCTTCTTGGACCTTAACTTCTTAACCAACGCCATTTATTGATATACTGCCTTTTTTCAGTGAAGTAGCAAATCAATAAATTAAAGATTAGCTCAGTGTGTCAGCTTTTCCTAAGCATTCTGGGACTCATTTACTACTTTGGTGGACATGGAGGCCCGGTGGCAGCCTCATACAGAAATAATAGGTTTTCCTGTCAAACATTTCTGGAAGTTACCTTTCATACTAATTATTGAGCTCCAAACTGTTTTAAACGAGAAATTGGATGTAGATCATAATTTAATAGGTACTAGGATTGCTAGTTAAAAATTATTTTCAGTACATCCCATTTTATATTGCCCTCTCAGGCTCAGATCCAGTTTCAGGAGAATTCTTTGGGGAGATAGTTTATTCATTACATAAAACAAGCCCGCTGCCATGGCCTGACACAGGCTATATTTTATTTTTTCTTTCTTTCCTTTCTTTTCTTCTTTTTTTTTTTTTAAAGATTTTATTTATTTATTTGACAGAGATAGAGACAGCCAGCGAGAGAG
>NW_023207316.1:0-528 GCF_002007445.2 Ailuropoda melanoleuca
GGAAGAGCAGTGGGCCATGAGGAGTGAATTATATCAACTAAGACATGTTTCAGAGACTTAGCACCACCCAACAAAGGACCCACAACAGTCCTAATTCTTCCCAAACTCCACCAGCATCTTCTACGTTTAACTAATGCTTGACTTGATCAGCGTATTACTTTTTCCAGCTTCTGCTTTAAGAAGTATTATTTAAATAGAAAAGACATGAATTATCCAACAAATTAATATGGCAAATATGTCTCTTTAAAAAATAAATTATATCCTACCTTGCACTAAAATAACCCAACGACTTAAATGTCATTGTAAAAACTAAAAATCATTTTCCAATAGATAGAAGATAATATAGGTGGGTATTTGTAAGATTGAAGGTGGAAAAGAATATCCCAAGCCCTAAAGCAATGTCTTTTATCACAAAAGGTAAGAGTGATAAATTTGGCTGTATAAAAATATATAGGTCCTGTAAGTCAAAACCAAATACAGACCTACTTTAAAATATGCCCATTGGGGTTACAACTTTGACCCTTCATA
>NW_023207317.1:0-528 GCF_002007445.2 Ailuropoda melanoleuca
TAGCTAGCTCTAATAGTGACACTAATCAACTTGGGTTTTATCAAAGAGCTAGTGGAAATCAGAACACTGAGTGTTGGAATTTATCCACAAAGATTTATGGATTGTTTTATTTTTAAGAATAAATGTTGCATAGTGTAGATTTTAAGAAAAAAATCACTTTCATCATTCAATCCCAGCAATAAATTTATATCCATCACCTGATGACAAAAGTTACAGTAGTATTACTCTCAGAGTGAAAAAGTACTGTCAATTTCTAAATAGTAACAAGATTGGACATATTGTTTCTTTTCCATATTCCACCTCATCCTCTGACAATGAATGAAGAAGAATAGAACAGCTTTAGAAGTATCAGACAGGGATTTTCTATTGAAGAAAGAACAGCAAGTTTCTACGCAAGGACTGTCGTTTTGGCTTTGGGGCAGAAAATGTGTAAGTAAAGAAAACAACCCAATATATAAACACACGAAATTCAACACGAATGCCTAGTCCTCATTGAAGTTTATTCATTTATATATCTTGGCAAAAGAA
>NW_023207319.1:0-528 GCF_002007445.2 Ailuropoda melanoleuca
TCATGGAACTTTACATCAAAAACTAGGGATGTACTGTATGGTGACTAACATAATATAATAAAATATTATTTAAAAAAGAATCTATAAAAAAGTATTTGGTTATTGATATTAAGTGTATATATCATCTTTTCTTATATTTGAGACTGAAATTTTGTGGTATGAGACAATTATTTTAACAGCAAGCAAACTATTTTTAATTTAAATTCAATTAGCTAATTTATAGTACATCATTAGTTTCAGATATAGTGTTCAATAATTTATCAGTTGTGTGTAACACCTGGTCTCATCACATCACCTGTCCTCCATAAGGCCCATCACCCAAAAATCCCCACAAATAATCCAGTCAATAAATGGGAAGAAGACATGAACAGACATTTCTCCAAAAAATGGATAGACAAACTATCTTTAAAAAGCATTACCATTACTATACTATCATACAATTCCGTGTAATGTGAAAATTTTCTGTGATTTATCAGTCATAATCATGCCACTCCAGAATCAAATCTTTAATCAGTTAATGGTAAAAAA
>NW_023207320.1:0-528 GCF_002007445.2 Ailuropoda melanoleuca
GACATAAAACCCCTGCACAGAATAATTTTTATACATTGAAAAAAATTCATGCTTGGTCTCTCTACCTGCTTCAAAACAACCTGGAGGCTGACAGGTCTAACTCACAACTCACCACTTTGCATTTATATTCTATTTCTGGTTCACAGAGGAGAGGACTAGTTCATAAACCTGGCTATGCCACCACTCTCTTGAAGACAATTTATTAATTTTCTCTGAGAACACAAGGAGTATCTAAATACAAGATCTTGCAAAAAAAAATCAAGATTAGACTTTTATAATAAAAAGTATTCATAATACTTATAAGCAGAATTATAGAAGTTATGATAGGTTTTACATTTTTATGTAAAAGAATACCCATACCAAGGAGGTCACATATGCTGACTGTACAAATCTCCCATCTCCCTTATCATTGTCATTTGTAAATGATGCTCTCAACTAGATAAATGAGGACCCACGATTTTGATACTTTATCTTCTGTTTTAAGTGGCAGTTCGTTCTGAGTCTTATGAAGTTTCTATTCTCCCCCCC
>NW_023207322.1:0-528 GCF_002007445.2 Ailuropoda melanoleuca
TTTTTTTTTTTAAACCCTGGGACATGGACACTGTTGGTCCGAGGACGAGTCCTTCCCAGTTCCTTCTCCTTTTTCTGGATGACTTCTTCCTATACCAGTTGTACACCACGTGAGTCTTCAGAACTTAGTTTCCCTGGTGATCTGTCTGGAAGGAGGGACCCTCAACACTGGTTGCCCACTGGATTCACCTTCAGAGCTTGGAAAACCACCAGTGTCTAAAATCTACTCCTAGACCTTCTGATTTTAATTGCTCAGGTGTTTTAAAAAAATTATTTATATTTATCATAAATGCCTCTAGTTGTTCCAAAGAACAGCCAGAGCTGAGAACCACTGACTTAAACAGCGTACCTTCCACCTCATTCATCAAGAGAGCTTGGAAAGCCGGACACGCACTGCCAGGAAATTCACTTGGAGCCTTTTCAGGGACATTGTCCTTGAAAACAGAACTTCTTTCAAAGCCTTGCCAAGCTGAATCATTTCCAGGAGCCGCATTTTGTTGAACTCTCCCCTGTGACTCCCCCTTCTGAG
>NW_023207323.1:0-528 GCF_002007445.2 Ailuropoda melanoleuca
CCCACCACCATCAAGCCAAGGCTGTCTAAACTATCACTGTGTCCTTATCAATGAGCTGTAGGTCCTTTCCTTAGTTTTAGGGCAGCCAGGAGTGTGGAGAAATGTTGCATACATGTGGGGGGGTTGCAGGGCATCAGCTTCTGCTTTGTCTTCAGCTTGCTGTCCATTCCCCCATCATTTACCTCCTGAACAATTTTGACCATTAAATCTTTAAGGTTGTTCAAGGTCTAAGGTCTCAACTTCTGTAACTTCTTCCTGCTGAATACAGGCATAGAGATGTCCCTACCTATGGGTCAATATTGGTCAGTGGGGAATGTATAGTGGAGATATGAAAGGGGAGGTAGCTGAATCCAACACGGACAACATAGATGAACCTCCTTGAGTAGAAGGGATAATCTGTTAGCTGGAAGTTACAGCAGTGAAGCAGTCTTGGGACTAGGAAGCGAGACACTGGAAATGACAAAATAAGATTAATACTGTAATGAGAAAGAGAAGCCTGAATAAAAAACCTTTGATAGTTGACCTTTG
>NW_023207324.1:0-528 GCF_002007445.2 Ailuropoda melanoleuca
AAAGGTCCTTGAAGGAAAAAAGTGCCACTCCAGCGAACACAGTGAATGATAGGAAAGAGAAACAGCCGTATTACTGATATGGAAAAAGTTTGAGTGGTTGAAACAGAATATTAAAGCAGGCACAACATTCCCCTAAACTCAAGTCTGATCCAGATCAAGGCCCTCACTCTCTTCAGTTCTGTGAAGGCTGGGAGAGGTGAGGAAACTGAAGAAGAGTTGGTTGGCTCATGAGGTTTAAGGAAAGAAGCCGTCTCTATAACAGAAGAGTGAAAAGTGAAGCAGCAAGTGCTGCTGTAGAAGCAGCAGCAAGTTTTCCAGAAGCTCCAGCTCAGATGCTTCATGACGGTGGTTACACTGAACAAAGTTTCAGTGCAGATGAAACAGCCTTCTATTGGAAGAAGATGCCATCTAGGACTTTCATAGCTACAGAGGACAAGTCAATGCCTGGCTTCAAAGATTCAAAGGACAGGCTGACTCTGTTGTTAGGGGCTAATGCAGCTGGTGATTTTAAGTTGAAGCCAGGGCTCA
>NW_023207326.1:0-4334 GCF_002007445.2 Ailuropoda melanoleuca
TTTTTTTCTTAATATGAGGGTTATTGTTACAATTTAAACTAACTGCATGATAGATTTTCATTACTATCCAATACATTATATACAGAAATTAGGGCCTTGAATAATTAAGTTAAATTTTCCTATTAGTTATTCCTTCAGATAAAGTTATGCTGGTGGAAATGATTGTTGAATTTCTAACAGAATTAAAGCTCTTTAGAGGTATAAGTCATCAAAAGATTTCTTTCCCCCTTAACAAGTAAAAATACTGATAAGCAAAAACTCATATAAAGACTCTGGTATTATATACCATACTACAGGACATGAAGTTATGAAAAAGCCCAAACATTTTCCTTAAACTTAATTTCAGATTGATTGTGTATTTTCTGCTTTTTCTCTTTTGTAAACAAGGTCACAAGTTTGGAACTTCCTTAACTTTTAATTATCAGAGCCGTATTACAGTGCTTCCTTCAAGTTTTAATGCCATTCTAATTGCTCCAAAGATCTAGATTTACATACAAATATAAAGCATCCCTCTAAGAAAAATAAATGGCCTGGATTATGAAAATCCTTGGGGTCTTACAATGATGCCCTAATCACCATCAAAAGGTGCTTTATTCAGAGTTGTTTTTATGTGACCACATATTCAATTCATGTTTTGGCTTAATTTTAAAAATGTGTATGGTTTTAGCTGATTCCACAGTATTACTAAGCTAATGGTACAATACCATATTAGTTTAATAAATACTCTGCCAGGGTCTTCCTACTAAATCTTCATTAGCGTTTCGCTGACTGTAACAACATCCCAAGGTTTGAACAGAAGTATCTGGTTATAGAACTAGATTCACACATTTTGCAAATATCTCAGGATTCCCTTGCCCCCACCCCAGTTGTGAGCTTTCTTTTACCATCATGCCCATAAAAGGAGCTAGGGAAAGTATTTACTAACTCTTTCAAAATCTGTCCTTGGCATACTAAGCTTTTACATCTTCTCTTTTCCTTCTTCTCCATTTTTTTTTTAAACAGAAGGAAGAGAACAGAAAGAGAATAGAATTAATTTGGAAATGGTCTTTTGCAATTTCAAAGTAAACAGCGAGCTCTAAGGCTGGTCCTCTTTTGCCTGGGAATGACACAGAGAAAATTGATGCAGGTTACCAGGACCTTCCATTACTGATGAAGGCTAGAGCTGTAATGAAAAATCACTTTCAATATCATCTCTCAGGAAGAGAGAGCTCTAGCTGCAAGGAAGTTGTAGATAAAGACTGAGAGACTCAAACAAGACAGAGAACAACAGAAAAGGTTCTATTGAAAAATTTCGTGAGTGAAAAGCAAAGACCATCCCAGTGGCAAAAGAGAGCCAGAACGCTTTCTGGTGTTGCTGGCTGGGGGTGGGGGTGCACCTGACCTCTTCTCTGTGGCAGGTGAACAGCCAGGATTCTGCAAATAGGTCTTCTCTGGAGCCATTGGTTTATTTCTCCTGATTCTTGAACAAACAGAGAGTGTTCCTTCAATCTAGAATTTCCACGATGCAGGGAAAGATGAAATCGGCTCTTACTCTATGACAGAAATGCCTCCCCATTGATGGTGAATCCCTCCTTCCCTCTCCTGCTTGGTGGTTCCTGTGCTGCCCTGGATCCTGGATACAGCCAAAATGCTTTGGATTCTGGAAAATACGTTGAAGAGGCGTTTACGCCACTGTGAACTCAGAGGTATATTAGGCATGGCTAAGGCTCTGAAGTAATCTCAGTTTTCAAGACACTGAGTTTTTTCTTCTCTAGCTTCTTTTCTCTCTCATTCCTGTTCCAAACTTTAGTAAAACAACAAACCTTCTGAATGGATGTAACATAGGGAAATTTTCATGCAGTATTACTCAAAAATTGTCACAAATATATGAAAGCACCAGTCACAACACATGATTTACTTTTACTTGCAGAATCAAAGCTATCATGTACAAATGTTAGGAATTGTGATAAGAGAACACAGACAACCGGCATTTTTTGTTGTTATTACCATGAGGACAAACCACGGGGAACAGCTCCCTCAACATCTGGGTGCTCCTCCTTGGAGTTCAGTCTTACATACAAGTCCAGTCTTCTCTCTGTACTACTCTAATGGGAAGGGGTGGAAGGAGAGGCAGGGGAGAAGGAAAAAAAAAGGCACAAAGACTAAACATCAATGCCATTAAACCAAACCGCAGCTACACTGGACAATTCAGCTTATCAAAGGGTATTCTAAAGGCAATAGTCATTCCAAGAAGGTCATACATATCTTAGCTCAGTACAGCTGTCTGTTTTTATTTTTTTTATTATTTTTTTAAATATGAAGCAGAAACATAAGGTTTGGGCAGGGATAGCAGAAAGAAATGAGGCGGATTTTATCTTTACATATTCCCTTGCTCCAGGCAGTTCTGCAGATATCAGATCTCTTAACTCGGGATGTGGTTTGGCTTTCATTCTCATCAAGGGGACCGGTTCTTTAAACATGCATGGCCTGAAGTTTCCAGGATGGTTCTCCTCCCTCTCTTTAAATGCTGTGGACTAGAAAGGCGCCCACTTCGCTAAAAACTCGACATCAGTGTCCCAGGAGCCCTGACGCTCTTCAGGCTCCTCGTGAAGACTTAAAGGATGGCGCAGAAAAACTTCTTCTCCCTAAATGGGTTTTCTGAAGCCGGGACCGGGGTCAGCAGGGGGTCTTCCTTGGCATGCGCCTCGCAGTAGGCCATCAGGTCTGCGGCCGCCTTGGATACCTGGGGAGGAGGACAAACACCACCGGACCTTAAGAGGAAGCACTTGCGGAAGCATCGACGCATGCGCAGGCAGCCAGGGCAGACTTCGGGTCCAGCTGCCCCCCACCCCCCGGGATTCGGGTTCAGCTCTGAGCGGTGCACCGGTCACTAGCTTGCCGGAAAGGGAGGTGGGGCGCCCAACCTCCTGAGGGCCTCCGTTTCCTTCGTGGGAAGGAAGGGGGTTGGTGAGCTCGATCTCACGGGGCTGTCTGCGGCAGGTCCGGGACTAGGGCGAGGGGAGTGAGGCTCTTAGCGCACAACGGAATGGGGTGCTCACTGTTACGGTCACGTGAGGCTCAACCCTGCATTTGTACAGCCCTGACAATGGGGGTTCTCCCTAAATTTTGTGCCGCCCCACTCACCTCACCCTAGTCCCAGCCCTGGCTGCAAGGGTTAAACGAGATAATCCACGCAAATCGCTTAGTGCCTGGCACACAGTAGGCTTTCCACACAGGATGGGTGAAGCCATGTTGATTTCCTTTGTATGTATGTATGTATGTATATATGTATTTAAAAATTGTATTTATTTGAGAGAGTGAGCACGCAGGAGCAGGGTGCGGGGCAGGGAGGGCAAAGGCAGACGGAGAAGGAGAAGCAGACTCCCCGCCGAGCAGGCTGCCCGATGTGGGGCTCGATCCCAGGACCCCGGGATCATGAGCTGAGCCTAAGGCAGAGGCTTCGCCGACTGAGCCACGCAGGCGCCCCTGATTTCCTTTTTAAACAAACACATCAGGATATATATATACGTATGTGTTTTATATAAAACAAAAAAAATGCACATATATAAAATATATAACTTCATGTACTATTTTTATATGTTTATATATTACATATCATTATAATAATTTATTATGCATCTGAAATACATATTGCTTCAGTCTGGCACTGTATCTTTTAAGGAGTCCCACTGCGAGGCTGGTCAGTTATTTCAGGGATGCAGTTATTTCTCACATTTCTGTAGCTTCTTCTTGGGAATGGTCTGGAATACCTTCCTACAACCAGCCTTCAGAATGGCAAATTTTCACTACTTGAGGGTGGACTTAATTTGGGAGAACAAACTAAAGGTCACTTATAACCACATCTGGGGGCTAGGTGGATGATCCATCTGAAGAATGTCAATTTGGGCTCAAAAACCATAAAGTTAGAGTCACTTCCTTACATGACATAATAGATTTGCTCTGGTGATCACTCCAAAAGAGCTTTTAACATCACTGTACTACTATGATAGTCTTTCAGAGTGACTACTGAAAGGACAATCCTCTAAGAGTAGGACGGATGATATCATTGCTAAAAAAAATTCACTGCCTGTCCCCCAACCCCCACCACAGGTGGATTACACATACCCACACGATGACATCAGACTTGTTCTGCCAATGAGATGTGAGAGAAGTGATCTGGGTCACTTTGTGGCAGAAGCGTCAAGAACTGATGCAGTTTGCCATGCTCTTTCTCTGCCAATTTGTCCGACTGAAATAATTTACTGAGAACCTCTTAATTGATTCAGAGGTTTGAACAAAAGGCACAGTGGCCACACCCTTGATTTGGTCCTTGCCTAACAGCGAGTTGATTAGAG
>NW_023207327.1:0-1481 GCF_002007445.2 Ailuropoda melanoleuca
GAGAAAGAATTGAAAATATCTGTGAATTATATTTTAAAAGCACTAATGGAAATATGGACATCCTGAAGATCGGGCAGCTCAATTCCCCAGAGTGATGAGAAGTCTCTAAAAAAAATCAAATGGAAAGGCACGAGGTGAAATGCATAGGAAAGGAGGTGAGAAACACCTAGCATGGGTTCATCAATGTATCTAAAATAGCTTGGAAAACATCCAGTTCACTTGAAGAAAGGCTGGTTCCAACTGTGTTTTCTGTGACAAAGACACGCAAAAGAAGGAAGAAGCAAAATAAACCACATGTTCGCAGAGAACAGAGCATCCACGGGCTCGGGAACAGCCAGTGTTCCAGCTCACTGGTAAATGAAAGCCTGCAAGTACACAAGAGAAAACTGGGGAGACGATATATATGAAGAAATACTGGCCATGAATTATGGAAACAAAATCCACCAAACCACAGGTCTAAGAAACTCAAAAGACAACAGCATTTTTAAAGACAAGCGGAGAGAAAAGAGAAACAACACGTGGAGAAACAAAGATAGGAGTCAGAGCAGATGTCTCATCAAGAACTAAGCGAGCACAACTCAGTTTCTCTGGTGTTGGAAAATCAGCATGAAAAAATCAACAAAACTAAGCCAGCAAGCAAGACTTATTGGAGTAACGCCGCATCACAAAATTGTCAGCCTGGAATTCTATACCAAGCAAAGATATTTCAAAAACAATTATTATCTATAATTCTCATTATGTACGTGTTACATCCTTCATGGTTATCTCACAGACCTTGGCTGCCCTGTTCTCTTTTTTTCTGTTCTTGTCATCCTTGCTTTTTGGTTTTCAAGCTCTCTGTTGAGACATCCTCCAGCAGAGAGACTCTCCTCAGCGGGTCCAGGCTACTAATAAGCCCTTCAAAGGCATCCTTCATTTCTGTTACAGTGCTTTTTATCTCTAGCGTTTCTTTTTGGTCCTTTCTTAGGATGTCCATCTTCCTGCTTGCATTGTCCATCTGTTCTTGCACACTGTCTGCTTTATCCATTAGATTGCCCGTTATTGGCATATGAATCAGAGTCGTTTTAAATCATAGGTTTCAAACGTGCCATGCTTTTAATTTCCCAGTGATCCATACTCTTCAATACTTCTCCTCAATTTTAATGTTTAAAGGGAGCATTTAATGAGAATTTCTTTTTGGTGGCAGCCAGTAACTCCACATGAAAGCATTAAGGTGTTTGCCTCTCTTTAAAAACTATCGATCTCATATTTTCAATTCTGCCAGCAGCATTTCCCTTATGGCCGCCTAAAAATAAAGACAGCCTGACCCAACACTAATGTACCATTCTATTTTCAGTGAGTGACTGTTTTGTTTTGTTGACTAATTTAATTGAGAGCACAAAAAGTAAGCCAATTTACACTTGTTATGAAGAGAAGTAGGGAAGGGTTTCACAGACCCACAGAGGGACAACCCTGGTGTCCCTGGAAAGATACACAGAGAG
>NW_023207328.1:0-528 GCF_002007445.2 Ailuropoda melanoleuca
TTTGCTATTACCAGAGCCAACAGCCTTCCAACCCCTTATTCGCCCATTCATTCATTCATTCATTCATTTGTTAACTAAAAACATGGTCCATTAGATTTGTGGACTCTTGCAAAATGGTTAATGATAATAAAGTTTTGCCTCATTCAGATTGCATATTACTCTCAACCCAGGGTACTTGCCCTTCATAAAAATGAAGCAAATCAACAGATCATTCAATTATGTGATCAGTGAATTACTAAGATAGTATCTTTAAAGCTTTTTTACAATCTCCTTAGTTCTTTAAAAAAAGGAAAAATATTTTTGAAATATTAGTGTGAACATTAAATATGAACATACTTTTTGAAAGCCTCTGAAACCATGACCTCCAACATATATCTGATATATTTCTCACCAAAATTACATTACTATAAAAACTTCATTATTTCCTAATACTTTTAAAAATGATATTTCAGGGGCACCTGAGTGGCACAGCGGTTAAGCATCTGCCTTCGGCTCAGGGCGTGATCCCGGCGTTGTGGGATCGAGCCC
>NW_023207329.1:0-528 GCF_002007445.2 Ailuropoda melanoleuca
TTGAGACCTGTTTTGTGACCCAGTATATGGTCTATTCTGGAGAAAGTTCCATGTGCATTGGAAAAGAATGAATATTCTGATGTTCTGGGGTGTAGTGTACTGTATATATCAATGAGGTCCATCTGGTCCAGGATGTCATTCAAAGCTCTTGTTTCTTTGTTGCTTTTCTGCTTAGGTGATCTGTCTATTGCTGAGAGCAGAGTTTTGAGGTCCCCTACTGTTGACATATTATTATCTGTATGTCTCTCTATTTTGGTTAGCACTTGGCTTATGTAGTTGGCTGCTCCCATGTTGGGGGCATAGATATTTATAATTGTTCAACCCTCTTGTTGGTTAGACCCTTTGAGAATGATATGGTCTTCCTTCTGTATCTCTAACTACAGTCTTTAGCCTAAAATCTAATTTGTCTTATAGGAGAATTGCTACCCCAGTTTTCCTTTGAGGTCCGTTGGTATGAAAAAATGGTTCTCCATCCCTTCACTTTCAGTCTGGATGTATCTTTAGGTTCAAAATGAGTCTCTTGTAGAC
>NW_023207331.1:0-528 GCF_002007445.2 Ailuropoda melanoleuca
TGTGACATCTTTGTCTGGTTTTAGTAATCAGGGTAATGCTGGCTCCAAAAGATGAGTTTAGAAGAGTTCTCTCCTCTTCTATTTTTTGGAAGAATCTGAAAAGGATCGGTACTAATTCTTCTTTGAATATTTGGTAGAATTCACCGGTGAAGCCATCTGGTCTTGAATTTTGTCTGATGGAAAGGTTTTTGATTAGTGATTTAATCTCCTTCCCAGTAATTGGTCTATTCAAATTTTCTATTTCATCATAATTCAGTCTTGGTAGGTTATAGCTTTCTAGGAATTTATCCATTTTTTTCTATGTTCTCCAATTTGTTGGTATATAATTATTCATAATAGTCTCTTAAGATCTTTTGTATTTTTGTGGTTATCAGTTGTTTAACATCTCCTCTTTCATTACTGGTTTTATTTGAGTCCTTTCTTTTCCTTTGTGATTCTAGCTAAATGGCTGTCAATTCAGTTGATCTTTCCAAAGAACCAGCTCTTAGCTTCGCTGATCATCTCTACTGTCTTTTTGGTCTCTATTTC
>NW_023207332.1:0-528 GCF_002007445.2 Ailuropoda melanoleuca
GACCCTGGGATCACGCCCCAAGCCGAAGGCATACGCTTGACGACTGAGCCACCCAGGCACCCCTGTAACTGCTCTTTTAAAAACACCGTTTATGATTTTTGCTTAATTGTTCTTAAATTGTTAATTTGGGGGGGGGATTCTTTCTCTTTTTATTTACAAGTAGGAAAGTACCTTGGAACAGAGGCCTTACCAGAGGGGAAAACTAGAATAACATTTTGTCACGGACTTAACTCTTTTGAGCTCTGCCTCTCTGATTTGCCTCTGTGGGATTTCTGTGAGTCCAGCCTCCTGCCCCCCCAGCCGCTTCTGGGTACCATCTAGACCCGAAGCAGCTGAGTGTAACACATCCAGTTACTCTTTTTACCGATTCCCTCTCAGATCTCTTACTTTCCCCCCAGATTCTCAAAGTGTGGTCACAGTGCTTGGGAACTTGTAAGGAATAGTTTTCAGGCCCCACCCCAGACCGACTGGACTCAGAAACTTGGAAGCTGGGATCCAGCTAAATGGGTGCTCACAAGCACCCCCCCC
>NW_023207333.1:0-528 GCF_002007445.2 Ailuropoda melanoleuca
AAATAATTTAACACAATGGAAAAGGGAGTGGTGTGCTAACTATAGCCTTTATATTATATCAAAATGGCTTAATCGTTGAAAGTAATGATTTTTATAGAAGAAAGTAATGATTTAGTTATATAAATCAACTTTTTGTAAATATTTACTTATTATACACCTTCACCAAAGTGTAAGAACAGAACTTTTCCCTTCTTAGCTAATGAAAGATTCATAAAAAGAGTCATATCACTTATTTTGTTGCATTTATCTTATTTAATTTTTGGAGAATTTTCTTACTTAACTAGGTTAAAATTGAGATTTGTAAAATTATGACATAACATTATTAAAATCGACTTACATAATATAGAAAAGCAGTCTGAAAAGTATATCTCCAAGTATACAAAATACATTTTTCTTCCCACAGTAGATGAATAATTGTCCATTTTGCTGGCATAAAATTTGTTATCAAAAATAAGGTTCAGTGTCCATAACTAACATTCACTCCTTCATTCAATGGGTATTGATGGGAAAGCCACTAAATCCAGGACC
>NW_023207335.1:0-528 GCF_002007445.2 Ailuropoda melanoleuca
AGGTGAATGTAATAGCAGTAGAAGCAGAAAAGGAGACAGAGAATTCTTTTTGTAAAAAAAAGTGACTCTGTTCTTCAGTATAATGGGAAGTTTTCCTAGAAGAGATGACAACTGTGTAGGGGTTTTCCAAGAGAAGGAAGTGAAAAGAGGATTCCAGGCAGAGGGGACTGAGTGAGAGAAAGCCCAGAGGTAAGCGGCCTCTGGGATTACATCGCAGGGTCATCAGCGGCAGGTAGTAGCAAGTGGTGAGGCTGAAAACGTAGGCTGGAATCAAACTGCTCCAAGCTGAGCAGAGGATCTGGTAGGTGGACAGCAAGATGAACATAGATAGAATTTCTGAATTCTAACGCTGTGAGGCCAGATGGTGGGATGGCATGCGTCTCTGAGATGGAAGTGGCAGGGATGCACCTGTAACAGGAAGCCATCAAGGTGAGGGGAAGAAAAGGTGACTGTTCTCTTCCTCTTCATTGACTGCCCTGCCTCCGGCACTGGAGCCTCCCTCTGTCTGCCCAGACAACAGGCTCCCCC
>NW_023207336.1:0-528 GCF_002007445.2 Ailuropoda melanoleuca
CTCTCTCTCTCTCTCCCTCTAATAAATAAAATCGTAAAACAATAAAAAATAAAAAATACACAATTCAGTGGCATTACGCCCATTCACTGTCGTACAACCACCAGCACTAGCCATCTCTAGAACTTTTTCATCATTCCAAACAGAAATTCCACCTACGCTGCTACACCTCCCCCTTCGCTCCTCCCCTCAGCCCCTGATAACCTCTATTCTACTTCCTGTCTCTCCGACTATGCCTATTTTAGGTACCCCCATGTAAATGGAATCGGACGTATTTGTCCTTCTGTGACTGGCTTATTTCACTTAGCATATTCCTCACCCACATCCACGTTGTAGCAGTGTCCACATTTCATTCCTCTTTTTTTAAGAGTTTATTTGACAGAGAGAGAGCACAAGTAGGCAGAGTGGCAGGCAGAGGGAGAGGGAGAAGCAGGCTCCCCGCTGAGCAGGGAGCCCAACTTGGGGCTCCATCCCAGGACCCTGAGATCATGACCTGAGCCAGAGGCAGACACTTAACCCACTGAGCCACCC
>NW_023207337.1:0-4350 GCF_002007445.2 Ailuropoda melanoleuca
ACACACACACACACACACACGCACGCTCGTGCACGCAGTCACACACTCACCTCCACCCATAGCTCTCCAGTTGAGAAACAGATAAGGAAATTCCCCCAAGCAAACCTCCATGAAGAGTGTTCCAGTGGAGAACAGATTTCCTTGGATTGAATGTTCTAATTAAAAATGGAAGAAAAAAAAAAAGGCAGCCCTGGATTCCAGCCCATAATTAGTCCCTGGCCAGAAATCTCAGCCCTCATCCCTTGGTCAAGGGCCATTATGTTTCGTATACCCTGCGGCCATCCTTACCCATATGCAGCCAAAAATCCAGGGTATATCCATATACCACTTTTTGGCAAACCCCAGGAAGCCAAGCCAAAAGGCTGGGACTACAGGGTCTTTGGTCTTGACGTGTTCCTGCTCCCACCCCCAGCTCCCCCTCTCAGTGCCCAGCTAGGAAAGCCCACATAGTCCACCCCTTCCCACCCCTATCTCATGTCATCAATGGGCTCCACACAGAAAGGTTCCCTGCTCAGGAATCTCCCCATCTATCAACCCGAGGGTCCAGATGGGGACAGCAGAATTCATCATGGCAACTCAAGAGATCTTTATAAGCATTTAGAATCATGGAGTTTTTCAGAGTTGGTGGGGAGAGGACCTCTGAGAGGCCACCACTCAGGTGACAGATGGTGAAGACAAGGCCTCTATAGGGGGAAAGAACTGGCCAGGGAGCTCAGGGGCCCCAGAGCTAGCAGCACGGAGAGCTGGGAAGAGAATCAGGAGGAGACCCTTGGTCTTGGCTCCAGCCTTTGCCAACCAGATTCGTGAGCAGACCCAGTGCTCGCCCTCATCAGAGAGCTTACAGCCTTTCCCTTTCAAACATAAAAATCCCAAACTCACTCACTCCCAGGAGGCAGTAGACAGCCGTGGTTCCAGAACGTCAGAGATGGACAGTCCCTCAGACACACTGGATAAATCCCATGAGACGGCGCTGTGGGGACTGAGGCTCTTGGGGCCTTGGGAAGCCTAGTGGATTTTACTTCCTGCCTGCATCACTGACACAGGAAAACCTTTGAAGACACCCTTTCTCCGGGCCTCATTCACTTTGTCTAGGGGTTGCAGAATCACGGGGAAGAGAAAAGATTACGGATTTACGTCACCCTGCCATGCATAGCTGTGTGACCCCAGGCAGACTACTTGACACCACTGGGCCTCAGTCCTCATCCATACAAAAATACCACCTATTTGACTATTATAAAGAGTAAACGAGATGATTCCAGTAAGGCCCTTAAAATGATACTTGGAACATAGAACTTATTCCTGATCGATCTCGAACATGCTCCTTGTTATCATGTTTTGCCTCTCAAGGAAGTTCTTCTAGATGTCTGACCTCGAACTATTCTGCTGCATCTGGAGGCTACTCTCTCCTGAAGCAGCATCAACAAGAGCCAAGCCGACTGTGAGTCCCTGTCTTCTGAGCACTCATGGAGGACCGGGCACAGGCAGGAAATGAAGGGTGCGGAAGTGAGCAAGTCCTCTGAGAAAAGGGATCAGAGGGTGGGAATCACCCCTGTCCTAACTGCAGGTCATGGCCCTCTAAGTTGAGAACCCGGGCCTTTGGTGTTCTGCCCCTCCCCTTCCCACCCACCGTAGAGGGGGGCCCAGAGAAAGCTTCTCATTCTGTGACGCTGCCGGCTTCTTTGTCCTGGGTTCCATGACGTGGCAGGAAATGCTGGCAGCACCTGGTTCCCCAAGGAATGCCCCACTGAGTACTGTGGGCCCCTCAGGCCTGTTTCCGATCTGGGGCGGTCATTAGGGCCCAGGTGTCCTGGGTCGGCTTCTGGAGGAACAGAGCAGGGAGGGACGGATGTTCTGTCCCTCTAGAGCAAAGGCCAGGCCCGAACTCTCGTGAGCAGGGCCCCTGAGGCTGCCTGGCTCTGTTGCTAGGCCACGGCCGGAGGCAGGGCTCCTGGGTTCCCCTTCCAGCCTCTACCTGGCATAGTCTCCAATGCCGCTGTTTCTCCACAGCTCCTGTCCCCCCTACCCTCCCCCCCTACACGGGCTGAATTATTAATAAAAACGCTGAGGAAGCTGTTTGTGCAGCTCACATGACAGAACAAGCACACCTCTCTCATAACCGTCCATGTGGCGAGAGGCTCAGGCTAAGCATTTCCTCGATCCAGGAGGGGCAGGCGGAGACCAGCCAGAAGGCAGCTTTGAAGGGCAACAGGAGAGCCCGCTGGTGAGCCAGACTAGCAGCGAGGATGTGCTCTGCGACCCAGCCCTTGCAGCTCGCCTTCCCCTTCCTCCTCGGCACGGGGCAAAAGTCTGGGGAAGGCAGAAGCATAAAATGAATAGACATCAGCTCCCCAGGAAGGACACAACAACAAAGTCCGAGAAGGCAGCCCTGGCCGTTCCTATGCCCACCTCGTCCCAATGGAGACCCAATCAATGCTTTCTGGTCAATTGCCTCTTCTCCCCAGACCCAGTGACCGCTGAATCTCAGAGGCTAACCCAAGGCCTAGGCACACTTGTCATACTTCTGCCGGCCCCTGCTTTGGAGACCTGATACTAAAGAGGGAGCCGGCATCCAGGGAAGAATCCTAGATTTAAACTCTGGTCTTGCCTCTGTCACCATCTAGCTGTTTGGCTTTGGCCAGTGACTTGACATCTTTGGGACTCAGTTTTCTCATCATAAAATAGGGCTGTAATAGCATCACGTGGGGATGGAGAATATGCTGGGGAGATAGCAAGGCAAGGGTTGGGTGTCTTTCATGGCTCCCTTGCACCAAGGCACCTGACCCCTTCCCGGGCACCAAGGTCTCTGCCCCAAGCTGACCTTCCATAGCCCTGGGTCCCCATTCTGTATCTTCAGGGCCAGAAGCCCCTTCTGCACTCCCAACCCCACCCACATCCTTTCTCCCTGAAACCTCCTCTCTCTCTCCATTGTCACCCTGCCACCCACCCCTTCCCCATGTGCTTGGCTCAGCCCCTCAAATTCCAAAAGATGAAAGCTGGTGCCCCTTCTCCTTGCCAGCTGCTGCGTGGGATAGCCCCAGACTCAGTCAGAAGCTTGGCCTTAGGCCTCTGTTTTGAGATACCTCCTACCTCTGAGTCTTGGGCAACTCTGGGACCCTGACATAGGTTGAAAGCCATGGGAGCCACCTAGATGCCCTTATCAGGATGCACCGTAGAAGCACCTTGACTTGCCAATTACAAGCTGAGTGACCTGGGGTAAATCACTCGACCCTTCTGAGCCTCAGTTTACCAGTCTGTACTACAAAGATGTTGGTTTTTAATCTCGATTCCACCTTGGACTCCTTTGGAAATCCAGTAAACTCCATGGACCTCCCCCTCCCTAGAAAAATGCATATTCAAATACAGACACAACGTTTCGCCCATAATTGGGTGGGAGGGGGTCCTACAGGTTTCACATTAAAATCCCTGGTTCAGAGGCCTACAAGGTTGCTTCCAACTCTGATAGTCTGTGCCCAGTTCTCAACCCTACTCACCTCCCCACAGTGATTCTTGGGTCCAGGTAGGGGTGGGCTGGCCGTTGGTCCCCACCATTTCTCCCTCCCGGCTCAGCGGCCCCCGCCCCCAGCGCTTGCTGTAGTAGGAGCCAGCTTGCCAGCAGCTCAGACCAGTTTCAGTACCTCTTGGAGGCTACCGAACAGGCTTCACCTGCCTTTCAAGGTATTTAAAGGTTCTTTGACCAAATGCTTTTTGATCCTCCGCTGATGGAAACCAAGCCGAGGCTCTTTCACCAATGGCCCCCTCTCCCCATATATTAGTGACTAAGAGCTCTTTTGATATTGCAGAAGCCTTCTGTGGTTTGTTCAAAGCCCTGGCCCTTGTGGCCACCTCCCCCAGAGACCCAAGCCGGTCAGCTCCAGCGGCCACCGCCCACCCCCAGCGGTGGCCTAGTTAATAGGGGCCTCCCAGCGCTAGACGGCTCCAGCCTGCAGCTGTGCGACCCCAGACCTAAGGCCAGCTGGTAGAGGGTCTGCTTCAGTAAAGCCCCGCTCCTCCCAGGGAGCCCCCGCCCCGGGTCCGGGTAAGATGGGGTCGGGGTAAGTGTCCCCCAGACCCTGGGGAAACACGTTTCTTCTTCCCGGCCCAACTTAGGCTGCACAGACTGGCATGCGGCCCACGGGATCAATTAACCTGTTTCCAGGGTCCAGTAAATGTGATCCCTTAGCCTGAAGCTAAGAAGGGGAAACTGAGGCTCTGAGAAGTCCCGGGTACAGGCGTTGATATATGAGGGACAGGAGCCGGCACCCACCGACTCAAGACCTTTGCCCGCTCCGCAAGCCCCCATCACAGCCGGAGTCACTCTGCCCCCCCCCCCCCCCCCCCCCCCCCCCCCCC
>NW_023207338.1:0-529 GCF_002007445.2 Ailuropoda melanoleuca
AAGTAGGGTGATTAGTTTATAAATGGAATTAGTGCCCTTATCAAAGAGATCCAAGATCACTCTGTTCCTCTTCCTCCTCACTCCCTTCCTCTTCCTCTTCATGACGTTCTAGTGAGAAGGCAAACTTCTATGAGGTAATGGGTCCTCAAGAGACAACAAACCTACTGGCCCCTTGATCTTGGGCTCCCCAGCCCCAAGAACTGTGAGAAATCAATTTCTGTTGTTTATAAGCCACCTAGTTAGTGGTATTTTTGTCATGAAAGCCTGAACAGACTAATACAAAACCCAAGATTGTGAAAAATAGTCACTATTGCTGCAAAAAAAAAAAAAAATGGAAGTCTTCAGTATTGCTGGGGGAAGAAGTCCTGTGTCGTTTTGTTCTTTTGGCCATTTATGATGTTTGCAGCATGGAACATATGGCTCAGACATTTCTTGTCACTTCTACGTTCCTCCCGACTCAACCAGGAAGAAAACTTGTAATGAAGACAAGTTCACTCTTCTAATGCTAACAGCTGTTGAGAGTCTCATT
>NW_023207339.1:0-320 GCF_002007445.2 Ailuropoda melanoleuca
AGCAGGAGATGCATTTGTTATCACACTAATTAGAGCAGAAATTAACTGAAATGCTGAGTTTTAGTAGAGAGTGATGCGGCGGCAGGTGTCAGTAATTAGTGAAGAATGAGCCATGTGATGTTTGTAGACACAGTCCGCCCAACTTTCCATTCAAAACAAACTTTGCCGGCATATTGTTTTGAACAGCTTTCGCTAATGCGTGTGTCTATCTTGATGTTGTAATTCAGCATAAATATTTTAAATAAATCAATAATGTCGTCCTCCAGTGGCAGTGCACAAATGAAATTTTCAAAAATGAAGGAAGAATAAAATATTTTTTT
>NW_023207339.1:332-1093 GCF_002007445.2 Ailuropoda melanoleuca
TTTTTTTAGTGAGAAAGGCAGAAATGTGCAAGACAGCCACACAGAAATTACAGTTTTCTTGCTCTTTCTTTCTTTCTTTTTTTTCTTCCTTCTTTTGGTTTCTTGAGGTATAAATAATTCACCTTCAATATCTTGTCCTGAGCAGGGATGGAGCAAATAAAATAAACAGAATGCCAGCGGATCTCTGCAGGCTTTGGAAAAGGCATTAGAAATCCCACTTAAAGCAGACATTCACTAGTTAGTCCAGAACTTCACTGCTCGGCAACAACCTGAGCTCCTAGCGGGGAAGGGCTGAAGACGCAGCATCGGTGGAGACAGGGGTAGCTGTGCCTGAGAAAGTGGGGTCTATCCCTTTATTAGGCACCCCAGATTAGTGGGGTGCCTGGGTGCCTCAGATGGTTAAGTGTCTCCCTTTGGCTCAGGTCATGATCTCCAGGTCCTGGGATCGAGCCCCACATCGGGCTCCCAGCTCATCGAGGAATCTGCTTCTCCCTCTCCCTCTGCCTCTCCCCCTGCTTGTGCTCTCTCTGTGTCTCTCTCTCTCAAATGAATAAATAAAATCTTAAACAACAACAACAACAACAAAAAAACCCAGATTAGTCAGCCAGCAGTGGGAACAGGAGCCTGGAAATTCTTTCCCTTGTGAACAGTAGTTGCATGAATGTACGGGTGTGACGTGTNCCGGGGAAAGGCTGAAGACGCAGCATCGGTGGAGACAGGGGTAGCTGTGCCTGAGAAAGTGGGGTCTATCCCTTTATTAG
>NW_023207340.1:0-529 GCF_002007445.2 Ailuropoda melanoleuca
AAAAAAAAAAGATCTCAACTACTTTTTCATTTTGCCTAGAAAATAGACACACATTTCCATAGCTAATAAATCCAACAAAGTCACAGAGATGACACCACTTACTGTTTAAGTAAGACAATTGTTGATAGTGGTTTTTAAACATGACATTACAGGTGCTAACCAATAACTA
Source organism: Ailuropoda melanoleuca (assembly GCF_002007445.2). NCBI lineage: Eukaryota > Metazoa > Chordata > Mammalia > Carnivora > Ursidae > Ailuropoda > Ailuropoda melanoleuca. The sequence continues at coordinate 170 of NW_023207340.1, forward strand.
AAATAATTTTAAAAGTTTTATTTATTTTAGAGAGAGAGGGGAGGAGAACACAAGCTGAGGGTGAGGGGCAGAAGGAGAGGGAGAATCTTAAGCAGACTCCATGCTTAGTGCAGAATCCAACATGGGACTTGATCTCATGATTCTTGAGATCATGACCTGAGCAGAAACCAAGAGTCAGTCGCTCAACTGACTGAGCTACCTAGGCACCCCTACAAATAATTTTTAGAAAGTACAAGGATAACACCAATATTTCTTTATCTATAGTCCAAGTATTCAAAATTGCTCTTTTTAGACAAATTCTTTTCATAGTCTTTCTTGCATTACTGTCATCTTTGATCCTGCCTTTAAATCCTATATTGG
>NW_023207341.1:0-529 GCF_002007445.2 Ailuropoda melanoleuca
AAAAAAAAAGAAGTGTCTTTCTGAAAGTGTATCAATTTGTTGATCTTTTCAGAGAACCAACTCTTGATTTCATTGATCTGTTCTCCTGATCTTTTAGTTTCTCTTTTGTTCATTTCTGCTCTAATCTTTATTTTTTCCTTCCTTCTGCTGGTTTTGTTTGTTCTTTTTCTAGCTACTTTAGGTGTAAGGTTAGATCATTTATTTGAGATTTTTCTTCTTGAGGTAGGCCTGTATTGCTATAAACTTCTCTCTTAGAAGCACTTTTGCTGCATCTGAAATATTTTTAACCATTGTGATTTTATTTTCTTTTGTTTCCATGTATTTTTTCATTTGCTCTTTGGTTTCTTGGTTGACCCATTCACAGGGCTGTCTCCTGTGTGTGTTGAATATGCCCTGCTGTTGTGGCTCAGCCACTTTTGCCTTCAGTCTAGTCATCTGCAGTGCTCTCTTTGTCTGTTGTGGGTAGTGTTTGGTCCCTTTGGTATTAGTGGACTTGTCTAGGGTAGCCTTGGGCTTGAATTGAGTCAGA
>NW_023207342.1:0-529 GCF_002007445.2 Ailuropoda melanoleuca
AGGTGGTTCATTTCATGTTAAAAAAAAATTGAAAGCCACTGCTCTAAGCAGCATCTAGTTCTCCATCTCTCTTGTGGCTTGGAGCTTGAGTCGGTCCCTATTGATACAGTACAGAATTGAATTTTTCGACCTAATATTTAACCCAGTCACTAGCACCCTATTCAACGTCATTTCTCTGTTCCCCTCACTTTATTCATTGCACTGTGTTCCCATCCAGTTCCTGCCAGACTCCTAGCTTTGCCTTTTTGTTTGCCGGGAATGTTACTGGATCCAGACACAGCAAACCTACAGCTAAGTCACAGCCAGGCTACTTACTGTCTTAGTGAGCTCAGCCTCTGCAAGCCTTAATTTCTGCAGTAGCACACTTAGTAAAAGAGAAACACAGATGCATACTCACAGAATGAGAGAGGAGACGGAGAGAAAGAGTAGAGGGAAGGAGAAAGGGAGATAGAGAAAGAGAGTGAGAAGGAAAGAAGATGAGAAGTGAAATTGGAAGAAAGGCCATCAGAGCATCTCCTAGTAATTCTTG
>NW_023207343.1:0-529 GCF_002007445.2 Ailuropoda melanoleuca
AAAATACTAACCTCAAATGCATATCCTGTTTTCCCCAAATCTATAAAGGAAATTTCAACAATTTTTATATTCAAATCTTACAGAATATGCCCATTGATCAAGTGGAATTGAGATAGAAAACAAACGAAAATTATAATTTTTTTTTAAGTTTATAAATTAAGCTTTCATTTCTAAAATCTTGGATGAAAAAAGAAATAACAAGGGATGCCTAGGTGGCTCAGTCGGTTAAGCGTCCAAATCTTGGTTTCAATCATGATCTTGGGGTTGTGAGATCAAGCTCCTCATTGGGCTCCATGCTCAGTGTGGAGTCGGCCCGAGATTCTCTCCCTCTGCACCTCCCCCTGCTAAAATCTAACAAATAGCTAGATGGTAAAAAATTGAAATCCTTTCTTCCTGATATCAGGAACAAGAAAAAGATGACCATTTTTATTTCTATTCAGCATTCTGCTAGAGCTATATCATATTGTGATTTATAAAGATGTATAGATTTGGTCTTCCTCCCCATTTCTAGCACAGAGCTCCTAAAATT
>NW_023207344.1:0-529 GCF_002007445.2 Ailuropoda melanoleuca
AGAGAGGAAGAAGCAGGCTCCCAGCGGAGGAGCCTGATGTGGGGCTTGATCCCAGGACTCCAGGATCACGCCCTGAGCTGAAGGCAGACGCTTAACGACTGAGTCACCCAGGCGCCCCCACTTTCCTACTTCTGAAATAATTAGAACTATCAAAAAATGTGTATCATGAGCCTAGATGTTTTTCTCTTCTTCAATTTGCAAGTACAAATCAAGATAGTGTAAAAAATAAAGTTTCTTACACCAGTAACTTATTTAGAGGTACAGGTAACAAATACCATGTTTTAAATACAATTATTAATTAAAAATATTTGGTAATTTTTGTTACCAAAGTTTAATTTTAATAACTGTATACATTTCTAAGATAAAAAGAGGGAACAAAATATTTTCAAAATTGTTTTATGGAAAAATTTGTAAGAAGAATTAAGTGGTAAGCTCACATTATAATTGGATAATTTATTAATAATTAAGGGCTACTAGAACAAGATCAGTATTGAGTTGTTTTTCTCACATACATAGAAACATTATATAT
>NW_023207345.1:0-529 GCF_002007445.2 Ailuropoda melanoleuca
ATTGGAGAATTTTTGCTTTCTGGTACTTAAGTAGCTCAGAATCCCTCTCTACACATATTATCTCTGGAAGGAAACTTCTATGCAAGGCAGTGGCATAAACTTCTCAAGAATCTTGTAGGGCTCACAGGTCTGGTTTCCACTGCTTGCCTAATAAATGTCTATATGCATGATAGAATTTGGTCTGAGATTTGTTTTCATGAAATCTGGCAACAAAATTATGATCAACTAACCTGGAACACCATCTTCACTTCTCCCACGGGCCCCATGATCTCACTCCTACCCTGCAGCTGCTTCTAACTTCTTTTTAACAGACTTATCACCTGTCATGTCATGATTTTAAAAAGCAGTAACCTTTTAAAGAATGCTGACAGACATTACTTTTAGGGTGTATACTGAGAGAAAGAAGGGTTTTCCCTCCTCCCCGCATCTTTCCCCAAATTTCAGCTCCAAGCCACAGTCTGAACTGCCTGGGCTGAAATGATCTCTGCTGCTTCTCTCTGAACCCTGTTAGAATATTTATATAAGATAC
>NW_023207346.1:0-529 GCF_002007445.2 Ailuropoda melanoleuca
AAATGCTTCCTGTTGCCACTAAGTTGGTAATTAAAGGTAGATATCAGATGTCAGTGCTGGGTGCATTTTGAGCACTACTTTTTTTCACCCATGAAATTTATTCCTAGACAAATGTCAAAAGATCACAAGCTGTTTCTGAATTTAAAACTTTACCTTTGGGCGCCTGGGTGGCTCAGTCAGTTAAGCGTCTGCCTTCGGCTCAGGTCATCATCCCAGGGTCCTGGGATCAAGCCTGCATCTGGCTCTCTGCTCAGTGGGGGGCCTGCTTCTCCTTCTCCCTCTGCCTGCAACTCCCCCTGCTTATGCTCTCTTTCTCTATATGTGTATCTCTCTCTATCAAACAAATAAATAAGATCTTTTAAAAAATAAATGAAACTTTACCTTTTTAAAAATTTTTTATTTATTTATTTATTTATTTAGAGTATGAGTGGGGGAAGGGGCAGAAGGAGAGGGAGGGAGAGAACCTCAAACAGATTCCCCACCGAGCTTAAGGTCTCATACGTGACTTGATCTCACAACCCTGAGATCA
>NW_023207347.1:0-529 GCF_002007445.2 Ailuropoda melanoleuca
ATGGATTTTATAATGCCTCCTGAATATACTAGGACATTTGCATATACTAGGACATTTAGAGCATTTCTAGCATCTTTAGATTTCTGTGTTGTAGAAGGGTGATTGACAGCCACACAATCTTTGTGGTGGGTGTTTCCCTTAATTCTCAGTCTCTGATTTGAGTTCATTTGCTGATATAATTGACATGCCACGATCTAAGGCGTTACCAAGCTTTATCCTGTTCCAGAAACCAGCCGCACTCAATGCCCACTTCTCTCTGATAGTTAAGTCCACTGTTTCCCCAAATCCTTTCACCTGTCTTGGAAATTGGCTCTTAGTAGGGCTGTTTTACAACCGCAATATTCCATAAATGCTTGGCTACAAGGTTAGGCCTTGTGGTCAGCAGGAGAAAAGAGAAGGCTTTCCTCTAAGGTACAATATTTCCACACAGGTCTCTGCTTTTCCCCACAAGTGAGCAGCAGGAATCACTGATTCTGAATCCCAGCAGGGGCATGCCTTTAATTGCCCCTACTAGCCAGGAGTCCAGGAC
>NW_023207348.1:0-4357 GCF_002007445.2 Ailuropoda melanoleuca
TGTTCCCTCTCTCGCTGGCTGTCTCTATCTCTGTCGAATAAATAAATAAAATCTTTAAAAAAAAGGGGGGGGATCGCTCGTTCAGCTTAAGTAAGCAAAACGTTCTACTACCAGAACCCTTCTCCCAAGTCTCCCTCAGGCCACCCACTTTTTCTCTCCATTTCACCTCAAGATACAGCCACACACCCTAATACACAGGAAGAGAAATGAGAAAGTCAGAGAATCCTGCCCACCCTGGAAGCTTGGAACTCTCAGAGCAGCTCTACTCTTTTAAAGCTTCATTGGTTTTTCAACTCACTTTTCAATTCTTCTGATTTCCCACAGCCCTACTTCTCATCTGGGTTTCAACCAGTTGCACGGCTGGGGAGAAATTAAAATAGAGATTGCAGAAGCAATACTCACAACTAGGAGCTCTAATTAGATGCCCTGTGACATAGACCAGGGTTTCCAAGTCAAAAAGAACTACATCACTCATCTTCCAGCTCCAAAAAGATGTGGGGGGAGGGTTGAGAGGTGGGACCCTATGAAGTGGCAATCCATCCCCTTTGATTTGAAGGTGGTAGGAAATTGGGAATGAAGGACCTGCAGAAGGACAGGACAACCTGGGTCTTTGGACTTAACAGCCTGAGAGCTGTCCCACTGGTGAGGAGAACATTTAAAGAATCAATTTTGTTGAATACAAAAGGAAAAATCACACTGAATCGCCATCCCAATTGATCTGCATTCCAATCCGTTCCCCAAGGGGCTCTCTCAGGGTATGGACTCTATATACACAGGAAAAATCATACTTGCTTCTCAGTAATATCCATGAGATAGAGAAGCATTTCTTGGCAGTTCTAAGTTTTTTAAATTAAAACAATTCAAGTACAAGATGGAAAAAATGAGTATTTCAAGACACATTCCAAAAAACACCAGTTAACTACTCTACTCCTCCCAATACTTTATCCTTCTACATAAATTTTCAGCTAATTCCTCTATACTTAACCTCAAGCCTTATCCTTTTTTAGCTAATAAAAGAAATTTTACAATTTTATTAAATACAAAATTTGATTACACACACACACAGATATACAGTTATATACATAATATCTATAATGGGTAAGGAATAATATAGGCACCACCCAGCTTAAGAAATTGAGAACAAGGCTCTTCCTGAGGTAAACATTATCCTGCATTTTTATGCTCCCTTTCTTTATAGTTTTATGTTTGTTTTTTTCAGTACCTAAACCTCCACTTCTTAGCTTTTCCAGGAGTCTACAGAATAAATCACATTATTTTTCATTGTTATCTTTGTCCACGGACACCTAGGTGGTAACTTCCAATAATCTACAAAATCAGCCCCATTCGTCTGCTTTGTTTCTTCCGAAAATGTGCTGCAATCCCTCATCTATTGTCTTCTCTCATCTATTGTCTTCTTTCGTGAGTATAATTTTAGTCTTTTAATATCAAGTTTGGCTTTCAATTTTAATGTTTTGAAAGAGTGAAAATAGACACGTTAACAATCTGTCATGTTTACCTGCACGTCATGATACATCATTTAAATATAAATTTAAATCTCTCCCAAAGCCTTATCCTTTATTATGGTATTGACTCATGACAAAGGGATTCCAAGAATCAACAATTAGAAGGCCAAGATACTTAATGGAAGAGTGAGACATCTCAGCATTTCCTAAGACTGCATACTCCACACTAAGGCCAGACAGCAGTTGCTTTGGAAGTATGGAAGCAGGACAAAGAGGACATTATCCGAGTGTGGGTGGTATTTGCAGAGGAGCCAGCGCTGCTTTGACTCCCATGGCCCTCTGATTCTGGCCTATCAGGGCAGGAATCCTCAAAAGGCGTCCAGAGCTCAACATTTGGTTAAGACTATTTGCTTCTTACAGAGTCATCAAAACATGTGCCACAGAAGGGTCTTGTTATCCTTGTAAATGACAACTTTAAAGGCTTGGGATATTCCACAGTCTCTTTTCCCATAATATACCAAGTTCTTCCCAACTTTGGTGTGATTCCCAGAGTCACCCTTTTAAAAATTATCTTTATAAATAAAAGTTTAAAAGAAGTGTCAGAAAGAGATTTAAAAAAATAAAATACTAAAGTTAACACTGGAGACCAGATGATATCTGGAGTCCTTCCAGCTACAATGTTCCAGGCTGAGCACTGACGCCATTCTTAATTTTTCAAAAGAGATTCTATTTCTCACCTGAGATTTGAAAAGAAAGGCTCTCAAGTTTGCTGAACACTATTCCCTTGTGAACTACAGGGTTTATGTTACTCAAGTTTCTTAAGTGGTAAGAAAAAACATCTCAGAGAAGAGTGGGGGGAAAAAAGTCATATTACATACTATAAATAAATAAAATTTCCAGGGGGTATCAACCTCAAAAGGAAACCAGATAGATGAAGGATAAAAATTTGGTCTTATATAGGATTTTTTTTTTTTAATGAAGCATGTTCCTTCTTATTCAAAATGTAGACCACCCCCCCCACCAAGTTCCATGTTATGTAGATTTCAGCTTTTTTAATTTCTTACTAGCTTGACACTGAATATACTTTGAATTTTCATTTTCTTAAAATAACATTTTAAGGTCTTAATTAAAGACCTATGTATCTATGTAACCTCATAGCCTTTTAAGGGATTTTCCCAGTGCATTTCCAGTTCCTGATATCCAGCCCATTCCGTGAGTTAGTGCTTCCTTCATTTTCTACCAGAAATGCCTCTCTCCAATAGACCTGGCTCATAGGACAGAGCAATGATTCTTATCACTTTCTTTGGTTTAAAAGGACTGATGTGAAACTCTCATTTTTTCCTAATACCGATATGAGTTTTCAATTCTAGTGAGCAAATATAAAAAACATATCATCTCACCCCTATTGTTGGCAAAACCATTGCCAGAAGTGTTCTAATTATTGACAACATGGCCAATTAAAATGTTGCTCAGAATTATGCAAGAAATACACAAGAAATATATACAAGAAATTGTCCCCACTCTTTTCTGCCCTTCTCTCAGAATCATGCAGAGAAGTTTGGGAACTTATGTGGAATAGAGAGACCAAAAGCACGTGTACTAATAAGTGTAAAACAGTTGCTTAAATACAGGTAGAATTCTGAATAAATATATTCATGAACTGGATACAGCAAAACTATTTTAGAAATGCATTTTTAATTAGTTTACTCCCTGAAGTATAAAACTATACTAAACTTCTGGGAAGACTGAATTGTGCCTCTTTCAATTATCAAATGGAGACTGTCCATCCCTGTTTCTATCCTCTCCATTAAAAACTTCTATCTTTATTCTCAGCTTTATCCTCTCAAAAACATAAATCATTTTGCATTCATCATCTGCTTTACCACCTTCATTACTTGAAATACAGTAAATCTAATCACAGATTGATTTTCATTGCCATCTTCACCCCACTTTTCCCTCTCTGTATAGCGGAATTAGGTCACAGTAAGTGAGTAAGCAACAGGTTGTATTTTTCTTAATAATACTTGTGTTAGGAAGTCTATAAAAGCATTTTACACCAAACAACTTATTACATGTGGAGCTCTAGGAGGCCAGTTGGGCACCCTATTGTTTCCATGTTAGAGATAAAGAGACTAAAAGATCACATAATGTCATATTTTAACACATTTCTGAGGAAGTCATATAAGTAGTGATCAAATTATCAGAAAAAAAAAGTTGTGTATGATAGTTCAAGCTGTTTCAACACAGAAACCACAAGAGCCATATCCACAGGTCGAAAGTTTCAGTAGCGCTATTGCTAAGTCAGCCAAGAGTTACTGCTGTTGGAGGCCAAACTGTGTGAAGAAAGGGAGAGCCTAGAAATACCCAAGAATTCAGATAAAATTTGGAACAAATAAGAAAACAAATACCCAAAGATACTAGGTTGATGTAAAGACAGAGGCCAGTTGACTGGGATTGCACGTGTACAATAATGACTTGATCATAACCTTTCTTTGGTATTCAAGTTGCTCCAAAACTTCTTCCAGTAAAGTTTTAAAGAGGGTACTGTCAGGTGAAACCTTAACATAAGGGTCACAAAATCCTCGCATTTCTCACCTTGTATGATTTCATGGTTTTTCCACGTGAAAGAGCTAGTCAATGTTAGAACAAAGATCTCTATTCCCTAATTATTTGCCTGAGTCTGAGTCAGATGTTCTGATCTAATTGTTCTGGTATAGCCTGGTCCTCAGGATATTTTTAAATTTTAATTGTTTGAGATTTAATTCTTGTAACATTTATCATTTTAAAGCACACAATTCAGTGTTTTAGTGTATTTACAAAGCTGTGTAACCATCATCACTATGTCTAGAATACTGTCATCACCACACACACACACACACACACACACACACACA
>NW_023207349.1:0-529 GCF_002007445.2 Ailuropoda melanoleuca
AAATGGATCACAAAACAACCAGAAAACGAACAATTCTTTAAAATTAAGAAAAAATCATTTTCCCATCATCGACTTCCTAGCAATTTTTAATCATTTGAATGGTAAGGTTATTAATTTTTTGATGACTGTCTTTTCAAGCTTTCTCGGTTACTTGGAATATAAATTGCTTGAAGTTGGACCGTAACTGAAGTTTTTATTTATTCGTTTATTTTGTTTTGTGTGGCCCCTTATAGGATTTAGCACCTCTCGTCCATACCGTCCCTGCACCTCCCTGCCCCACGTGTGTGTGTCTGTATCTGCAGGGGCTGTGTGTCGTGAAGACCCCTGTCTCCTTCAGAGAAAAACTCCCTGTGGGATTCCTAGTGTGCAGAATATTGATTTGGACCAAGGCTGTTGCTTCAAAGGAAGAGAAGTGGGCACCTGCCACTGCAAGAGCCAAATGCCCGTGTGGTAACACTTCCCAGGATTTACAAAGCAAAATAACGGGAAACCCAGTTTTCTGTAATTTTTCAAGAAACAGGGAAATTGC
>NW_023207350.1:0-529 GCF_002007445.2 Ailuropoda melanoleuca
CAGTCAGAATCTAAGCACAGAACATCTTCACTTAGGCGTGGAATCCAAAAAGCAAAACAAAACCCAAACTTACAGAAAAAGAGATCAGATTTGTGGTTCCTTGAGGCAGAGATTGGGGGAAGGGGTGGGGAAATTGGAAGAAGGCGGCCAAAGGGTACAAATTTCTAGTTAAAAGCAAGTCCTGGGGATGTAATGTGCACCATGATAACTATAGTTAACACTGCTGTGTGATACTCAGGAAAGGTGATAAGACACTGAATCCTAAGAATTCTCACCAAGAGCAAAAAACCAATTTTTTGTATGTATATGAAACAATGGATGTTAGCTAAACTTTTTTGGTAATTATTTCACAATATATGTAAGTCAAATTATCATGTCGTACATCTTAACATATCATACAGTGTTGTATGTTATTATTATATCTCAATATTATTTCAATTATATCTCAGTAAAACCAGGGGAACATAAATAAACACAAAATGTTAGGATTTAAAGAGCCATGATTTAAATCCTTAAGGGGGGATGGGTG
>NW_023207351.1:0-177 GCF_002007445.2 Ailuropoda melanoleuca
AAAGGTATCCAAATCGGCAAAGAAGAAGTCAAAATGTCTCTTTCGCAGATGACATGATACTCTATATGGAAAACCGAAGAGAATCCACTCCCAAAGTATTAGAAGTTATAGAGCAATTCAGTAATGTGGCAGGATACAAAATCAATGCTCAGAAATCAGTTGCATTTCTATACACGA
>NW_023207351.1:481-597 GCF_002007445.2 Ailuropoda melanoleuca
AAATAGTCCTTAAATTTGCATGGAACCAGGAAAGGCCCCGAATCACCAAGGAATTGTTGAAAAGGAAAAACAAAGCTGGGGACATCACAATGCCGGATTTCGAGCTGTACTACAAA
>NW_023207352.1:0-529 GCF_002007445.2 Ailuropoda melanoleuca
AAAGTTGCTATCTAAGGGTCTAGCTTCCAACCAGCCTGAACCTAGGTGCTGACTGAACTCCTCCCCTTGGGACACTGACAAATCTTGGCCCACCCTCAATTACTGGGAGCCACCAAAACTAACGCTTGGACATTCACAAAGGTTTGAGATAACCAAACGCTCGGGCAGGGTTGAACTCTAAGGTTCATTTCCTCCATGAGGCCACTCCTTAAAGATGGGAAAAGGGGGTTGCTTTATCTGATGTGTAGAAACCAACACAGGAAGCCAAGGAAAAGGAAGAAAACGGAGTATATTCCAAATGAAAGAACACAATAAAACCTTGAAAAAGTACTTAATGAAACAGAAATAAACGATTTATTCAATAAAGAGTTTAAAATAGTGGTCAAAAAGATGCTCACCGAACTCAGGAAAAGATGGATGAACGTCACAAAAGAGACAGAAAATATAAGAAAGTACCAAATATAAAAATATAAATCTCACTGGTAAGGGTAAATATGTAGTACAATTTAGAATAATCTAATGTTGCAAA
>NW_023207353.1:0-529 GCF_002007445.2 Ailuropoda melanoleuca
ACTTAGTAGCCGCCTGGGAACGAACTACAATACTTAGCAGCCACATGGGAAGGAACTACAATACTTAGTAGCCGCCTGGGAATGAACTACAATACTTAGCAGCCACCTGGGAACGAACTACAATACTTAGTAGCCACATGGGAATGAACTACAATACTTAGCAGCTGCACAGGCACAAACCACAGTACTTAGTAGCTGCATCGTAATGAACTACAATAGTCAGTAGGTACATCGTAATGAACTGCAGCACTGGTGATCGCGCTCACCAATACCAAGGCTGTCCTGAGGATGACTTACCAGAGGCTGAAATGGATTTCAACCACACAGTACTAATAACACTAATAGAAACCACACTGCACCAACATATTTCTGATAGAGTTTACAAGTGAGAATCCAATTTTATAGTGAAACCTCAGTGATATCAGGGTCTGGCACACTGATGGAAACACCCACTGGTAAGGGACAGAGCTTTGTTTCTGAAAAATGGCACCTGTGTCATGTGGCAACAAGCTGAGTTAGGCTACACAAA
>NW_023207354.1:0-529 GCF_002007445.2 Ailuropoda melanoleuca
AGTTGTACTGTCTTCATTAGAATAATCTAAGGAACTGCTTGTACCAGCTGCATAAATAGAGATGTGATATTGTGCTCTTTTCAGCTAAGATTTTTCACCTTTATTATCCCTTAAGTTTTAGCACCTTATTTTATTACTTGTTACCTTCATCTGGGAGAACAAAAATCTAAGCGGAGTTGGAGTGATTGCCCAAACCTATGAATTCCAGCAGGATTTCTATGCAACATTAAAGCTACCATCACCAGGAAGAATTTCCTAACTGGGCCACTGACTTTGCCAAAAGGTACACCTTTCATCTAGTACTCCTACTACAAATGGACACCTAGCCCTTAAGAACCACTCATCACAGGGGAGGAAGAGTAGCTGGGAGATACAAAAATGCACATTTTATTTCACCAAAAACAGTATGCAGGTACACCAAAAACAGTATTTGCAGAAAGATGAGAGAAATACGGCCATTTTACCATCAGGGCAATCTCCATCTTTTTTGCAGACCTAGGCCATCAACAGGAGCTGATTGCAAAGGAAA
>NW_023207355.1:0-529 GCF_002007445.2 Ailuropoda melanoleuca
AAAGACAAATACCATATGATTTCACACATATGTGGAATTTAAGAAACAAAACAGATGAACATAGGGGAAGGAAAGGAAAAATAAAATAAGATGAAAACAGAAAGGGAGGCAAACCATTAGAGACTCTGAACTATAGGAAACAAACTGAGGGTTGTTGGGGAGGGGAGGGGGTAACTGGGTGATGGGCATTAAGGAGGGCCCTTGAAATAATGAGCATTGGGTGTTATATGCAACTGATGAATCTCTAAATTTTACCTCTGAAACTAATATACAGTATATGTGAACTAAATTGAATTTAAATTAAAAAGTTTAAAAAAAGAGTATCTTCTCTTTATAAGTCAGACAGAGAAAGACAAATGCCATATGGTTCCATTATCTGAATAACAAAACAAACAAAAACAAACACAAAAGCCATAAATTCAGAGATAAACTGGTTGTTGCCAGAGGGGGTGGAGGTTGGTAGGTGGGTGAAATAGGTGAAGAGGATTAAGAGGTAGAAACTTCCAGTTATAAAATAAGTAAGTCATGG
>NW_023207356.1:0-529 GCF_002007445.2 Ailuropoda melanoleuca
TTTTTTTATAGTTGGCATAGGAATAGCTGCTAAATATATATATAAATATAATGCCATCTCCTCCCCCCTCCTAAGTAATATTGAGTGACTTTGATATAGAAAGAGAAAATATTACACAATAAAACTGGTGAGGATCTTGTTATACCAAATATGTTAATATACAAAAGTCAACCAGAAGATCCTTACATACTAGATGAAGTATAGAGGAAAATCCACTATTAAAGTTATCTACAGTTCAGATGTCTACATTTTAATGCGATATCCACCTAACATTATATATTTTTCTTGAATTATTTTTTTTACAATTTAATTAAAACAATTTTTAGTTTGTATTTAATGAGTTACTGATTTGTATTTGTTCCCTGACTTTCTAAAGACATGCACTTGGGATGAGCAAATTTTTTAAAGTGAGGAGAACATAGGCAGCAACCTCTACATCAGCCAAAGCAACCTTTTTTATGAAACATCTCCAAAGGCAAGAGAAACAAAAGATAAAATGAACTTGTGGGACTTCATCAAGATAAAAAGC
>NW_023207357.1:0-529 GCF_002007445.2 Ailuropoda melanoleuca
GAAATTTAAAAAAAAAAAAAAAAAAAAAAAAAAAGAATACACACAGAGCTGTGGATTCCAAGAGGAAGAAATGGCTAAGTCTGCCACAAGAAACAAGCCAGGGAGTCTTCTTAGGGAAAATAACATTACTGTGTTATTAATACTGAAATTCTTATTATCAAACAAACACAAACTTGTTAAGCTTGTAGCTGGAGAAGTGAAAGAAGAGAGAGATTTGGCCAGCTGGAGAAGTGTCTCTGCTATTTCAAGTAGTTTGTAATTTATCTTGAAAGCAAGAACAAGCCACTGAAGGGTAAGGCAAATTAGAGGTTGTTGGGACAATCTGGGGAAAGATGAAAAGAGGCTGATAATGTTGAGGTCTTGGAGAGCAGTGAAGAGACTTGGAGATATTTAGGAGGTAAAGTCAATGATGTTTATCCACCAACTAGATGTGGATTTTGGAGAAATGGGAGCTGAATTTTTCTAGTGGATTTATTAGTAGGTGGTGGATCTCTGGATATGATGCAGAGCCAGGTGGGGTCAGTTTGGG
>NW_023207358.1:0-529 GCF_002007445.2 Ailuropoda melanoleuca
AGAAGCCGCTTTCTTTCCAGCTTAGATCTCAGCTTTTCCTGTACTGTTTTCAAAAGAGCAATGCTCAGTGGAAGTGAGAAGCACTTACTGGCATCAAGACGGCGGAAGATCCCGGCATCGTCGGGTTGGGCAGGGTCCCAGGCATGGAGGCTGGCATGGGCTGTCTCTGTCTGTTGTGGAGATGTAGCAGAGAAGATAGAGAGCCTGGGACAGGCCTGGCAACACACAGAAAAAGCAAACATTATTCCTGATGCCTTGGGGCAGGGGATTCACTGCCTGCTTCCCCGTGTCCAGAACCAGCGGGGACAACACCATTACTTGAGCAACAGATCAGATCCTCTGATGGGAGCCACATAATTGAGGATATTAGGGACATAATAACAAATAAAACACAAGCCTGGCTTCCTCTGCTGCTTCCTAGTTAATACATCAAATTCCACTTCATTTCCTGACCTCTGTTATCTAACTCATGTTCAATAGTCAACAAGTCGGTAAATCTCCTACAACCCCTGCTTCTTAGGGAAGGGAC
>NW_023207359.1:0-4438 GCF_002007445.2 Ailuropoda melanoleuca
TTTTTTTTTTTTAATACTGCATCTTTGAGTCACAAAGATAGTTACCATGAACATCAGGACACACAAATAAAGTATCTGACCAGCCTATTCTTTTACAGAGGAAGGTGGGGGCAAGGTCAGAATTTCCACCAGGCTGCTGAAGAATTAGCTAAAGGATGAAGACAGTCTGATGATGATGATAGTGATGGTGATGCTGACAATGATAAGTTAGACCTGATATAAAAACAAAACCGTGGGTATTTTTAGTTTAGCGCTGCACACTTATGGTTATATCTGTATACTTATACTGGTTCTAGCACATAGAAAAAGGAAATGTTGAATAAGAAGTAGGATCTGGTAGGTAACACAATTATGGCACCAATTAAAAATAAATCCACTCTGTAATTTCTGCTCAATTTTTTTTTGTAAACCTAAAACTTCTCTAAAAACATAAAATTTTTAATTTAAGCCATCACGGTAGTATTACTGATTAAAACAATTATCATACAAAGGTCTTATTACTAGCTGCTAACATACAAAGCAATGTAAAATGAATAGCAGACTTAAAGGAAGATCCTAAGAAAATCTTTAAATGTCATGTGTAAGCAGACTGATATATATTTAGCGTATTTTAATAAGGGATATTAACAAATTAACCTGTCAGTTAGCTGGAGTTAATAAAGCTTTCTGTTTCTAAGAACTTTTAAGCATGAACTAAATCTGCCTAAAGTAAGCCAAGCAATCTTTTTAGAAAACTTAAAGCAACTTTCAATGTAAGAGACACTTCATGATGTCCTAGTGTAGATTTCTGAAACACTCCTGCCTAACCGTTAACTTCTCATCGCTTTTGTCAGATGTTTCTGCATAGCTGGTAAAGCTCTTGCACAAAACTTGATGTTGGCTAAGAGGCAACACAAAAGACTCACTCTGTTGATGTTGAGTAGACTGCTGAAAGATCCCAAAGCAGGAATGACACATGGTACAAATGGAATAGGATGTTCCAGTTTGGATCAGTGTTCACCACTAAGATACAGTCAGATTCAAGTGTGTTTGAGAATCTGGAGGAGCAGAAATCTATTTGCATCAAGATCTAAGCAGCTTCAAGGGAAAAGAGGTCTAGAAATGGTAAACTTGACTCTAACAAAACTGACTTCCTAGGGCACCTGGGTGGCTCAGTCAGTTAAGTGTCTGCCTTTGGCTCAGGTCATGATCCCAGGGTCCTGGAATTGAGCCCTGAACCAGGCTCCCCGCTCAGCATGGAGTCTGCTTCTTCCTGTCACTCACCCTCTGTGCTCTCTCTCTCAAATAAATACATAAAATCTTAAAAAAAAACCACAAAAAGCAAAAAACAAAATTGACTTCCTAGAAAGAAGTCTGTCCTTCTGAACACACATAGAAGATATGAAACCAGGAACGTGTTCTTGACCCAGTCCAGTACGATTTATACCGTGATAGAGAAACCATAGTCACTATTAAAAGATCTGCTTTTTAATCAAATCTGATCGAAAGCTTTTCAGACTTTAAGATAAATGTAAATCACGTGAGAATTTTGTTAAAATGCAGATTCTCTTTCACTTGGTAGGTTGGGCCAGGTGAGGCTGATGCTGCTGTGGGTTCCAGAGAATAGAACAAGGTCTCTGATATCAGGATCTAAGTAAGGATCTATGAGATTAGGGTCCAGGGCGGTAGTGTTATGGTGGTCCTTTTACCCAGTGTGACAAATAAAGGAGTAGCATTTTCCATACTTTGTTACCAGACACTGAATAGGTTTTCATTATCACAGCCTTCAGCTCCACCAAGATATTCATGTGAGCCAGGTGTGGCATTTAAGTTAACATATACGGAGACAGGGCTCCAGGAGAAGCATCAGGCCACCCTGTTGTGGCTACAGTAGCTTGGGAGAACCATACAAAAGGGAAGGCATTGCAGAGTACAAGATTATAGGGCTGCTCTAGCAGAAACACCCCTTCTCAATGAAGGGGAACAAAGCAGAAGTGAGAAGTGACAGAAGCATGGAGTTGTTATTGGACTATTTGATGAGGACTTCAGAGAATCATGCCTTGGATGTGCCTATAAATTAAAGGAATGGTTGGGGAAAGTGGGAGTCTGCTGTAGCCATTAGGATAAGAGATGAAATAAACATAAACAGAAATCGAAACCACAACAATTTTAATGTTTATAAAAATTCCAGAAGACAGTTCATTGAATTTTATAATTTCAAAGGTCTCTGTACATAAAAGATGTCATCATAAGAATTGAGATTAAATATAAGTTAATGTAGAGTGGAAAGGAAGAAGGTAAAACAGACTTCTGAAGGAGGAAAGATACTTTTTCCATTGACAGGCTTTGAATTGGCCTTTCTTTCAAAGTGGCTTGCCCAGAGTAAGCCAAGCAAGCATTTTTAGAAAACTGTAAAATGTGATTCTCAATTTAGGAGGCACATCAGAATATCCTGGTGTTTTAGAAACACTCCTTTCTAAATCTGAACTTCTTCCCTAAATATGAAATATTCTAGCTTATACTAAGGGCATTCTATATCTTAAAATCCCCAAATAACCCAGCTTACAGTATAGTCAAACTCATATATTTTGTTTCACAGTGCCAAATATCTGAAAAATCAGTGTCTGATTCAATATAGCCATTTCCAGACTGTTAACTCATGAACAGTAGTCTCTTTGTACTAGAATAAAAATAAAGATAATATTGTTTTAATATTGCAATAATTTGATATTTGATAAATAGCATTAACATTAAATATTAAAGGATTTGATTTCCCATTAATTATCCAAAATATACAAGTACTTTTGCCTACATATGTTGGAATCTAAGTTAATAATTTACAAGAGGTCTGAACACTGCTTTTCAGATTCTGCTGATATTGAAATAATTTACTTTTCTGGTTTATGATCTTGTATTTTTATAAAGGCAACCTAGTATATTGGAAAGAATACTGACTACAGAGTCAAGTGACATAGATTTTAATCTTCATTCTGTAATTTACTAGCATTGTGACCATAAGCAATTCACATAACCATTTTAAGACTTAATTATATTATCTATAACATAAGGATAATTAACTTAGTCAATGATTAGTGAGGATTAAATGGGATAATGTGGAGTATCAAGTACAGTGAATGATATGAATATAAATTTCTTACTTCCTCTCTAGGCTCTCATTTACTTATCTGTAAAATGGAGACGGTATTATAATTGATCCTTATTTCATAGGGTTGTGGTGAGAATCAAATTAACTGAAGGATATGACATGGGCATTTGTGATGTTTTTGGATACTCTCCTTACATTTTGGTAACTCCCTACATTCCCAAGGAGGAAGACAGAAAATTCTCATTCAGCCTCCGCTGTAGCTACATTTTTATTTCTTAAACTAGTGAGACTGGGTGTTACTGCTTGGAAGGAATTCTGACTAGTACAGGACATAGCCTTTGTTTGTAAACAGGCTATATTTAATTTGCATTTTTTGGAAGCTGCATGTTGTGACAAAATGGATTTTTTCCGAACCAAACCTTTACCAAAATTTTAACAAACTTCAGGGAATCTTCACCAGAGCCTCGCTCAGTTAAATCTTTTCATCAGTTCCCCTAAACAGGAAAATAACATTATATATTTGAGATAGACCCAAGGTATCTTAATAAATAATTTATGGCAATTGGATATAATCATATAAAAAAGTAGATTACCTATCTTCTTTTTACACCAATATAACTTCTAGATAGAACCAAGACAATGTAAAATTCAAATTAATAAAAATGTCTTAGAGACATTTGAGGCTTGTGCTCTCTTTCTCTCTCTCAAATAAATAATAAAGCTTTTTAAAAAAAGTAAAAAAGGTCTTAGAATACTTTAATTTTATTTGTTTTTTTAAAGATTTTTTAATTTTTATTTTATTTCTGGGAGACAGAGAGAGAGAGAGAAAGAGAGAGGGAGAGGATGAGCAGGGGGAGTGGCAGAGGGAGAAGCAGACTCCCCGCTGAGCAGGGATCCCGATGGGGGACTCGATCCCAGGACCCTGGGATCATGACCTGAGGCGAAGGAAGATGCTCAACTGTCTGAGCCACCCAGGTGCCCAGAAGAATACATTAATTTTAAAATAATTTTTAATATTTTTAATAATTTTTAAATATGGACAATAATTTTTAATATTTTTAATAATTTTTAAATATGGACAAACTGCCTAAACACAATAAATTAATGACTGATAGCTGTTCTTATATTACAAAATCTGAATGGAAAAAAATCACCATAAGCGAAGTTAAAAAACAAATGAGAAACTGCGAAAATATTTTCAAGACATATCACAAAGGTCTAATTTCTGCAATATGCAGAAATCTCATATAAAAATGAGAAAAAAAAAGAACCTAACAGAACACTGGATATGAAGAATTATTTTAACCAAAAGAATAATTCAAATAGCTTCTAAACATAGAAAAAAATGACTAA
>NW_023207360.1:0-529 GCF_002007445.2 Ailuropoda melanoleuca
TTGGTTAGATTTATTCTTAGGTATCTAATGGTTTTGGGTGTAATTGTAAATGGGATCAACTCCTTAATTTCTCTTTCTTCTGTCTTATTTTTGGTGTATAGAAATGCAACTGATTTCTGTGCATTGATTTTATATCCTGCCACTTCGATGAATTCCTGTATGAGTTCTAGCAGTTTTGGGGTAGAGTCTTTTGGGTTTTCCACATACTTTCCTTCTTTCTTTGTTTTATAAATTCCAAATAAATCTGAAATAAAGATTATCTAAAATGTCTCAAAACTTAAAGCTAAAAAATAAGGGTAAATGAGGGCTTGCGTTAGGCCAAAATGAAAACATGATTTTTAGAACATGAGTAGAATTACTTCAGATTCCAATAACATGAATTCATAAAAGTCCAGGTACAATTCAACACAAGGTCCTTGCGTCCTGACAGCCAACCTCTCTCCCACTGTAGAATGATAACAACTCACTCATGGTTGTTAGCACCCTTATCATAAGCAGCACAAATCTGGACAGCTATCTTGTGGCAAGT
>NW_023207361.1:0-529 GCF_002007445.2 Ailuropoda melanoleuca
AGATAAGAGAAGTTGCCCTTTGGAATAAAATAAAGAAAATATGTTTTGATTTACCAGATACTTCATAGAACGAGTGAAGACTTGCATGTTTCTTCAATGTCTCCTCACCATCTGTTGCTTTCCCCAACTTTAATGTCCCCCCAAACAGGCTCTAGTGATACTGAACGATGGGAATTTATACCAGCTTCGGACCATTCAGGATATGACCCATTTTTTTTTTAATAGAACAGCCTCTTTTGCCCAATCACAATACTGAGTTAATCATAATTTCCACCATCAATACCTAATTGTTAAATAACAGAGTTTATCACAGAACTGACTTTCAAATAATTCATTCACATTTTTTTCCCAGTGAATACAGGACCTTTGTAATTTCTGTAGGAAAATTGAAGTGATTTATATAAAAAAAATGTGAGAGGTTTAGTAAGTTGGGGGAAATCATCAATGAAACAAAAAAAGAACAATTTGGGGGGAGGGTATATAACTGACTAGCCCTCGCTAAAAATATCAACATGGCTGAAGGTTCTAT
>NW_023207363.1:0-11264 GCF_002007445.2 Ailuropoda melanoleuca
CTTCTTTGTCCTAGATTAAATCGCTGGAAAAGTGTGAGTTTATTTCTGGGCTCTGTCTTCTGTACTGTTGAGCTGTGTATCTATTTTTGTGCCAGTACCATGCTGTTTTGAATACCATAGCTTTGTAGCTTAGCTTGAGCTCTGTGATACTTTCATTTTTGTTTTTCATTCAGGCTCTTTTGTGCATACATACAAATTTTGGAATATTCCAATTCTATGAAAAATGCTGTTGGGAAAAAATGTTGGTATTTTGATAGGAATTATAATATGGACAATGTAATATGGACAATGTAAGTATATTCTTCCAATTCAGGTTCATGGTATACCTTTCAATTTATTTATGTCATCTTCAATCTCATTCATCAGTGTTTTATCATTGTTAATTTACAGATCTCTCACTAGCTAAATTAATTCCTAGATATTTTATTCTTAATGCAATTATAAATTGGATTTTTTCTTCATGTTACTTTCTTCATTTATTAATATAAAAACATAACTGATTTCTATATATTAACTCTGTATCTCCAACTTTACTAAATGTATTTTTTTCTAATAGTTTTTTTCTTTGTGAAGTCTTAGGGTTTTCTAAATATAGAACCATGTAATCTGTTGATAGTGAGAGATTTACTTCTTCCTTACCAATTTGGATGTGTCTTATTTCTGTTTCTTGTCTGATTGCTGTGGCTAAGACTTCCGATATTATGTTGAGTAAAAATGGTGATAGTGGACATCCTTGTCTTGCTCCCATCTTAAAGAAAAGCTTTTGGCTTTTCACTATTATCTGTTGTTGGCTTTGGATTTGTTACATTGGCCTTTAACATTTTAATGTATGTTCCCCCTATACTCTTCATTGAGAGGTTGTTTTTTGTTTTTTTTGGTGTTTGGTTTTTGTTTGTTTGTTTGTTTGTTTTTACCATGAGTGTATGTTGAATTTTGTCAAATGCTTTTGCTTCATCTCTTGATCTGATCACACATTTTTACCCTTCATTTTGTTAATGTGGTATACCATGTTGATTGATTTGGTGATGTTAAGCCATCTTTGCATCCCTGGAATAAATCCTGCTTGATTGTGTAAATTATTTTTTTCAAGTAATGTTGAACTCAGTTCGCTAATTTTTGCATTTATGTACATTTGGTCTCAGGGTAATGCTGGCCTTGTGGAATGAATTTGGAAGTACTCCTTCATCTACTTTTTTTTTTTAAGTTTGCGAAGAACAGATATTAACTCTTGTCCAAATGTTTCATAAAATATACCTAAATCTATTACTCCTGGAGTTTTGTTTGTTGAAAGCTTTTTGGTTACTGACTCAGTTTTGTTATAAGAAATCAATCTGTCCATATTTTTTTATTTGTTTCTGATTCAGTTTGTAATATTGTGTGTTTCTAAGAATTTATTGATTTCTTCTAGGTTATCCCATTTGTTGGCATATAATTTCTTGTGTGGTATCTTGTAAACCTTTGTACTTCTTTCTTTTTTTTTTTATCTTAATTCCACTATAGTTAACATACAGTGTTATATTAGTTTCAGGTGTACAATATAGTGATTCAACAGTTCTATACATTACTCAGTGCTTACCATGATAAGTGTATCCTTTTATCTCCATCACATATTTTACCCACTTCCCAACACCTCCCCTCTGGTGACCATCAGTTTGTTCTCTATAGTTCTGAGTCTGTTTCTTGGTTTGTCTCTCTCTTTCTTTGCTTATTTTTGTTGTTTCTTAAATTCCACGTGTGAGTGAAGCCATATGGTATTTGTTTTTCTCTGACTTATTTAGTGTTACACTAGCTCCAACCATGCTGTTGAAAATGGTAAGATTTCATTCTTTTTGACTGAATATATGTCATTCTATATAGGTACCCCGTTCCATATATGTACCACGTTTTCTTTATCTGTTCATCTATTGATGGACATGGGCTGCTTCCATATTTTGGCTATTGTAAATAATGCTGCTATAAATATAGGGATGCATGTATCCCTTCAAATTAGTGTTTTTGTATTTGGGGGGTAAATTCCCAGTAGTACAATATCTGAATTGTAGGGTACTTCTATTTTTAACTTTTTGAGGAAACTCCTTACTGTCTTCTACAGTGCCTAGAACAGTTTGCATTCCCACTAACAGTGCACAAAGTTTCCTTTTCTCCACATCCTCAGCAAAACTTATTATGTTTTTGGTTTTAGCCATTCTGACAAGTATGAGGTGATATTTCATTGTAATTTTGATTTGCGTTTAACCAATGATGAGTGATGTTGAGCATCTTTTCATGTGTCGGCCATCTGGATGTCTTCTTCTGCCCATCTTTCAATTGTGTTGTGTTTGGGGAGTTGAGATTTATCAGTTCTTTATATATTTTGGATACTAACCGTTTATTGGATATGTCATTTGCAAATATCTTCTCCCATTCTGTAGGTTGTCTTTTAGTCTTGTTGATTGTTTCCTTTACTGTGCAGAAGCTTTTGTGTGTGTGTGTGTGTGTGTGTGTGTGTGTGTGTGTGTGTAGTTCCGATAGTTTATTTGTGCTTTTGTTTCCCTTGCCTCAGGAGACATACCTAGAAAAATGTTGCAACAACCCATGTCAAAGACATTACTGCCTGTACTCTCTTCTGATTCTTATGGTTTCAGGTCTCACATTTAAGTCTTTAATCCATTTTGAGTTTACATTTGTATATGATGTAAGAAAGTTGTCCAGTTTCATTCTTTTGCATGTTGCTGTTCAGTTTTCCCCACACCATTTGTTGAAGAGACCACTATTTTTTTCTCACTGGATATTCTTTCCTACTTTATCAAAAATTAATTGACCATATAATTGTGCTTTTATTCCTGGGTTTCCAATTATCCATTGATCTGTTTCTGTTTTTGTGCCAGTACCATATTGCCTTGATCACTACAGCTTTGTAATATAATTTCAAGTGTGGAATTGTGATACTTCCAGTTTTGCTTTTCTTTTTCAGAATTGTTTTGGCTATTCAGAGTCTTTTATGGGTCCGTATAAATTTTAGGGTTGTTCTAGTTTTGTGAAAAAGGTAGGCATTGTATTAAATCCGTAGACTGATTTGGGTAGTATAGACATTTTAACAATATTTGTTCTTGCAGTCCATGAGCATGGGATGTCTTTCCATTTCTTTGTCATCTTCAATTTCTTTCATCAGTGTTTTACGGTTTTCAGAGGGCAGGTCTTTCACCTCTCTGCTTAAGTTTATTCCTAGGTATATTAATATTTTGGGTGCAATTGTAAATGGTATTTTTTAAAATTTCTCATTTGCCACTTCATTATTGTTACATAGAAATGCAACAGGTTTATGCCCATTGATTTTGTATCCCATGACTTTACTGAATTCATTTATCAGTTCTAGTAGTTTTTTGGTGGAGTCTTTAGAGTTTTGTATATGTAGTATGTCATCTGCCAATAATGAAAGTTTTACTTCTTCCTTACAGATTTGGATTCTTTTTATTTCTTTTTGTTGTCTGATTTCTGTGGCTAGGACTTCCAGTGGTATGTTGAATAAAGGTGATGAGAGTGGACATCCTTGTCTTGCTCCTGACGGTAGGGGAAAAGCTCTCAGTTTATCCCTATTAAGTATGATGTTTGCTGTTTTTCATATATGGCCTTTATTATCTTGAGGTATGTTCCCTCTAAACCTACTTGTTGAAGGCTTTTATCAGGAATGGATGTTGTACTTTGTCAAATGCTTTTTCTGTGTGTATTGAAAGGATCATATGATTTTTATCTTTTATTGGTATGATGCATAGTGTTGATTGACTTGCAAATGTTATCTTTTTTATGACAGCCATTCTAAGAAGTAAACAGATATCTCATTGTGATTTTGATTTGCAAATCACTGATAAATGATGTTGAACGAGTACAAGGGAGGTAATTGTTCCAGTAACTGCTGGCCTAGAAAACAAGTCTAATTAGTTCCTCTATTTTTCACTTGGATTTTTTTTTTTGCTATGAATATATGTCATCTTTATATATTTTTAATATTAGGGGTGCCTGGTGGCTCAGTCAGTTAAGCGTCTACCTTCAGCTCAGGTCATGATCTCGGGGTCCTGGGGTCATGAGCCCTGCTCAACAGGGAGTCTGCTTCTCCCTCTCCCTCTGCCTTTCCCTGCCTTGTGTTCTCTTTTTCTCTCTCAAATCTTTTATAAAAATAAAATATATTTTGTATATTAAACTATCAAGATGTATTATTTGTAAATATTTCCTTCATTTAATAGGTTGCCCTTTCCTTTTTGAAGATGATTTCCATTGCCGTGCAGAAGCTTTTCTAGTTTGATGTAGTTCAACGTGTGTGTTTTTGCTTTTTGGCTTTGATTTTAGTGATCTAGAAGGAGTTCTAAGGCTTCAAGTCTTATATTCAGGTCTTTAATTTTGAGTTGATTTCTATGTATAGTGATAGGCAGGTGTCTAATTTCAATCTTCAGCATGTGGCTGTCCAGTTTTTCCAGCACCATTTATTGAAGAGACTAGCCTCTATCACTAATATTCTTGGCTTCATTCTCATCAATCTATTGGCCATATATGAATGGACTTCTTTATGGGCTATCTATATGTCTGATTTTATGTCAATATCATACTGTTTTGATGAATATACTTCTTTAATATAGTCCGAAATCTGGTAGTTTGATGCTTTCACTTTCTTCTTTCTTGAGACTGCTCTGGCTGATATTTTGGGTCTTTTGTGGATCCATACAAATTTTAGGATTGCTTGTTTTATTTTTGTGAAAAAGTTATTGGAATTTTGATAGGCATTGCATTGAATCTGTGGATCACTTTGGATTGTGTGAACATTTTAACAATATTAATTCTCCCAATCCATGAGTACAGAGTATCTTACCATTTATTTGAGTCTTCAATTTTTTGTCATTATACAGTTTTTATATGGACAGATATTTTACCTCGTTGGTTAAATTTATTCCTAGGTATTATTTTTAATTTATTTTAGATGAAAACTTTGAGATATATAACATTTTCTTTCAGCTGTACAACATAATAATTCACTGTGTGTATATAGTGTGAAATAATAATCACAATAAATCTAGTACTTATCACTCTGCATAGTTATAATTATTTTTCTTGTGATGAACTTTTAAGGTCTGTCTCTTCACCATGATATACATTATATATCCTGTGACTTCTTTTATAACTGGAAGTTTTTACCTTTTGAAATCCACCTATTATTGCCATTCCCAGCCCCCACCTCGGACAACCACCAATTTGTTCCCTTTATCTATGAATTTATTTTTTTTGAGATTCCATATATTATTGAAGTTATATGCTATTTGTCTGTTTGAATTATTTCAGTTAGCATAATGCCCTCAAGATTCATTCATATTGTTACAAATAGAGAGATTTCCTCTTTTTGTGGCCAGATAATATGACAGTATATGTGTATATGTATATGTGTATGTGTGAGTATGCATATGTATGCACCACATTTTCTTTTTCCACTCATCCTTGGATCAACACTTAGGTGCTTTCTTGTGTTGGCTATTGTAAATAATGCTGTGATCAACATGCAGGTGTGCATCTGTCTTTCAGAGTTAGTGGTTGTTGTTTTTATTTTTGTGGATAAATACTCAGAAGTAGAATTGCTACACTATATAGTTCTATTTCTTTGAGAAACCCCCATATCTATTTCCATAGTGGCTGCACCAGTTTCAAATCCCACCAACAAGACACAAGTGTTTCCTTTTCACCACATTTCTGACAACACTAGTTCTCTCCTGTCTTTTTGGTAATAGTCATTCTAACATGGATGAGGTGATATTTCACTGGGGATTTGATTCTCATGTCCCTGATGATTAGTGACGCAAGCACATTTTAATGTACCCATTGGCCATTTGTACCTCTTCTTTGGGAAAATGTCTATTCAGTTTCTCTGCCCAATTTTATTCAGATTGTTTGTTTGCTATTGAGTTGCTTGTGTTTTGGTTTTGTTTTTGTCCCTTTGGATATTAACCCTTTATCAGACATGTGGTTTGCAAACATTTTCTTCTATTTTGTAAGTTGCCTTTTCACGTTTGTTGATGGTTTCTTTTGCTGTGCAGAAATTTTTTAGTTTAATGTAGCCCCAGTTTGTTTGCTTTTGTTGTCTTGCTTTTTGGTGTCAAATCAAATAATCATTACCAAAGCTGACATCAAGAAGCTTACCCCCTAAAACTCCTTTTATGAATATTTTGGTTTCAGGCCTTATATTTAGTTTTTAATAGATTTTGAGTTAATTTTTATGTATGATGTATAACAGCTATTCTTTTCCACATGGCTGTCAAGTTTTCCCAGCACCATTTATTGAGGAGACTGTCACTTTCCCATTGTATATTCTTGATGTTCTGTTGTAAGTTCATTGACTGTATATGAGTAGGTTTATTTTAGGGGCTCTCTATTCTGTCTCATTAATCTGTGTGTCTATTTTTATGCCAATATCATTTTCTTTTGATAAATATAGTTTTGTAGTATAGTTTGAAATCAGGAAGTGTGCTGCCTTTAGCCTCGTTCTTAAGGTTGCTGTGTCTATTTGGGTTCTTTTTTTGCTCCATACAAATGGTATGACTGTTCTATTTCTGTGAAAAATGCCACTGGAGCATTGATAGAGATTGCACCGAAGCTGTGTGTTGCTTTCAGTAATATGCACGTTTTCACAATATTCTTTTAATTGATGAGCATAGAATATCTTTCCATCTACTTATGTCATCTTCAGTTTCATTAATGTCTTTTAGTAGTCAGTGTACTTGTTTTTCACCTCAGTTAAATTTAATACTAGTGTTTTATTCTCTTTGATGTGATTGCAAATGAGAATATTTTCATAATTGTTCTCTCATCATTATGTTTGTTTGTTGATTTTGTATCCTGCAACTCTACTAAATATTTTAGTTCTAACAGGGTTTTTTTGGGTGGTGTATTTGGGTCCATATATGATATCATGCCATCTTCAATCTGACAGTTTTATCAATTTGGATGTCTTTTATTTCTTAGTTCATTGTTGCAGCTAGGGCTTCCAGTACTATATTGAAAAAAAGTTGTGAAAGTGGACATCTTTGTCTTGTTACTAATCTCAGAGGAAAAGCTTTTGTTTTTCACCATTGAGCATGGCATTAGCTGTGGATTTTTCACATATAACCTTTATTGTGTTGATGTATGTTCCCTGCAAAGTCACCTCATTGAGGGTTTTTATCAGAAATGGATGTTGTATTTTGTCTGGTGCTTTTCTGTACCAACTGAGATGTTCAAGTAGATTTTATACTACCTCTTCCTAGTGGGATATAACACACTAATTTGTGCGTATTGAGCCATCCTTACATCACTGGAATAAAACATACTTGATTGTGGTGAAACATGAGAGACTATGGACTATGAGAAACAAACTGGGGGCCTCAGAGGGGAGGGGGGTGGGGGAATGGGATAGAACGGTGATGGGTAGTAAGGAGGGCATGTATTGCATGGTACACTGGGTGTTATACGCAACTAATGAATCATCGAGCTTTACATCGGAATCCAGGGCTGTACTGTATGGTGACTAACATAATATAATAAAAAATCATTAAAAAAAACATACTTGATTGTGGTGAATAATTTTTCTGATGTTTTGTTTGGTTTGCTAATATTTTATTGAGGATTTTTGTGTCTATGTTTCCTCAAGGATATTGGTCTGCAATTTTCTTGTTATGTCTTTGTCTGGCTTTCGTATACAATAACGCTGGCTTCATAATACAAGTTTGGAAGTGTTTCCTCCTCCCCAATTTTTTGGAAAAGTTTTAAAACAGTTTATATTAATTCTTCTTTAAATGTTTGGTAGAATTCACTAGTAAAACCATCTGTTCCTGGACTATTATTTGTTCAGAGGTATTTGACCACCACTTCAATCTCCTTAGTAGTAATCTGTTCAGGTTTCTATTTCTTCATGATTTAGTCTTGGTAGGTTGCATGTTTCTATGAATTTATTTCATTTAGGTTGGCATATGATTGTTGGTAGTAGTGCCAAGGCTTTTTAAAATCGTGAGTAGATATTGAATGTTTTCAATTGCATTTTATGGATCTGTTAAAATAATCACTTCAATTTTCCTTCTTTATTGTGTAAGCATGTTAATCACATTGGCTAATTTCCAAATACTAGACCAAGCTGGCATTCTCAACCAATAAGAGCAAGATTTATTATCCTTTTCACATATTGCTCAATTCACTTTGATAATATTTTGTTTAGGAATTTTGAGATTCAACTGTTGTTTTCTTATAATGTTTGTCACATTTTGGCATCAAGATTATTTAGGCACTGGGGATTTTCTTTTTAAATTTCCAATTCTCTGAGAGAGTTGTCTGATTTAACATTAATTCTGTCTTAAATGTTTGAAAGAATTCATGAGCGAGACTTCTGATCCTAAAGTTTTCTCTATGGGAAGGTTGTTAATTACAAATCCAATTTATTGGGATGCCAGGGTGGCTCAGTTGGTTAAGCATCTGCCTTCAGCTCAGGTCATGATCTCAGGGTCCTGGGATCGAGCCCCACATTGGGCTCCTTGCTCAACAGGGAACCTGCTCCTCCTTCTGCCTGCCACTCTCACTCTCTCTCTCTGACAAATAAATAAATTTAAAAATCTTAAAAAAATAAATCCAATTTATTTAATATCATTCTGATTTTTGTATTTCTTCTTGTGTCAATGTCAGTCACCACTGACATTTTTGAGGACTGTGTCAATTTCATCTAACTCATCATACTTATAATTATTTTAAATGTTTAAAGATCTTAATTATTTATTTTGTATTTTATTAACTTTATTAGTCCTTTCCAAGAACCAACATTTAGCTTTATTGATCATCTTTCTTGATTGTTTTATTCTCTTTTACTATTTCCTTCTTTCTAATCTTTGGTGAAGTTTTTCTTCTAACTTGTTGAGATATATGCTTAGTTCATATATTTTTGGATCTTGTTTAGAAACCTATACATTTAATGCTGTAGACTATGCTCTTTGCATGGCTGTATTTCACTGATCTGTTTTACTAGTAGCAGTAGTATCTTTGTGTCTTTGTATGCATAAACCTGTATTTTATCACTTATGTAAAAAGTAGTATTTCATCTACTTTTATTTACTTCCAATAAGCCTCTAAAATATTGTTTAAAGTTATACATACATATTAATTTGATTTTAAAAGGAGACTTTCAATTTCCCATTGTCTAGAGGACAGAGGAGAATGATGTGCATACTTGCCTATACTTTAAAATTTTATTATGTTCTTAAAGTGTAGCTGAAATATATTAGTTTCTGGTGTACANTGTTTAAATTTTATTATGTTCTTAAAGTGTAGCTGAAATATATTAGTTTCTGGTGTACAACATAGTGATTTGACAATTGTATACATTACCAGATGCTCACCATGATAAGTGTAGTTACCATCAGTCACTGTACAGGATTATTACATTCTTAATGACTATATCCCCTATGCTGTACTTTTCATCACTGTGACTTTTTTGGGGGGAGTGAGCGAGAGCACATGGGAGAGCAGGAGCATAGCTAGGAAGAGGCAGAAGGAGAGGGAGAAAATCTTAAGCTCCTTGCTGAGCAAAGAGCCTGATGTGGAGCTCTATCTCCCAATCCTGAGATCATGACCTGAGCCAAAATCAAGAGTTAGATGCTGAACCAGCTGAGCCACCCAGGTGCCCTATGACTTTTTATTTTTTTTTAATAACTGGAAGTTCATACATCTTAATCCCCTTCACGTAGTTAGCCCATCCTCACACCACCCTTGCTCTGGCAACCAGCAGTTCTCTGTACTTTGAGTCTGTTTCTGCTTCTTTTGTTTGTTCATTTATTTGTTTTGTTTCTGGATTCTATATATAGATAAAATCATATGGTATTTGTCTTTCTCAGACTTATTTCACTTAGCACAACCCCTTTAGGTTCATCCCTGTTGTCTCAAATGGCAAGATTCCATTCTTTTTTTTATGGCCGAGTCCTTTTTCGTTGTATATACAATATGCCACAGCTTTATTTTTTTCTTCTTCAAATTTTTATTTAAATTCCAGTTAACATGCAGTGCCATATTCATTTCTGGTATAGAACTTAGTGATTCATCACTTATATACAACACCAACTACACATCACAAGCCCTCCTTAATACCCATCATGTATTTAACTCATCTCCCCACCCACTTTCCCTTCACTAACCATTAGTCTGTTTATAGTTAAGAGTCTGTGGTTGCTTTCATATTTTGGTTATTAGAACTACTTCTGCAATAAACATAGGGATGCATCTCTCTTTTTAAATTTGTGGCTTTGTTTTCTTCAGGTAATTATCCAGCAGTGGAGTTACTAGATTGTATGCTATTTATATTGTTGATTTTTTTGAGGAACTTCAACACCCTAATCCACACTGGCTGCACTAGCATACATTCCCACCAAGAGTACATAAAGGTTCCCTTTCTTAGCATTCTCACCAGTAAGTATTTCTTCTCTCTTTGATACTAGCCATTCTGACTGGGATAGATCATTGTGGGTGTGGTTTGCATTTTCCTCGTAATTAATGATGTTCAGCATCCTCTCATGTGTCTGTTGACCATCTGTATGTCTTTTCTGGAAAAATGTTCAGGTCCTCTGCTCATTTGCACTGGATTATTTGTCTTTTGGTGCTGAATTTTATGACTTGACTTCTTTATGAATTTTGGATATTAACTACTTATCAAATAGATCATTTACACAAAAACTCCCCCATTCAGTAGGTTGCCTTTTTGTTTTATTGATGGTTGCTTTTACTGTGCAAAACCTTTTTAGTTTGACACAATCCCAATTGTTTGTTTTTGTTATTTATTATTATTTTTTTTTTTGCCATCACATGGAGAGAGTGGTCCAGAAAAGAATGCCAAGTTCAATGGCCAAGAACTTTGTATGTTTTCTTTTATGAGTTTTATGGCTTTAGGTCTTAGATTTAGGTCATTTACCCATTTTCAGTTTGTTTTTGTGTATGATATAAATGGTCCAGTTTGATTCTTTTGCATGTAACTGTCCGATTTTCCCAACAGAATTAATTGAAGAGATTGTCTTTTTTTCCAGCCTACATTGTGGCCTCCTTTGTCTTAGATTAGGTGACCATAAAAGTGCAGTTTGTTTCTGGACTCTCTATATAATTCCCTTAATCTATGTGTCCGTTCTTGTGACAATATCATCTTTTTTGTTTGATTTGAAATATAGGATTGTGCCACCTATAGGTTTGTTTTTTATTCTCAAAATGCCTGTGGCTATTTAGTGTCCTTTGTGGTTCCATGGAATTTA
>NW_023207363.1:12176-15601 GCF_002007445.2 Ailuropoda melanoleuca
TCTTTTATTTCCTTCCTTCTAACTTTGGGTTTTGTTTATTCTCTTGTTATAGTTTCTTTGGATGTAAGTTTAGATTGCTTATTTGAAACTTGTCTGGTTTCTTGAAGTAGGTCTCTATCAGTATAAATTTCCCTCTTAGAACTGCTTTTGCTGTGTTTCCCATTTTGAGTCATTGTGTTTCCAATTTCATTTGTCACCATGTATTTTTTTATTTCTCCTTTGATTTTATCATTGACCTATTGTTTTTTGAATAGCATGTTTATACCCTCCACAGTTTTGTGTGTTTTCAAGGTGTTTTTGTTGTTGTTGTTTTTAAGATTTATTTATTTGAGAGAGAGAAAGGGAATGCCAGCAGGCGGAGGGGCAGAGGGAGAAGGAGAGAAGCAGACTCTCTGCTGAGCACAGAGCCTGCCACCAGGCTTGATCTCACAACCCTGAGGACATGACCTGAACCAAAATCAGAAGTTGGATACTTAATTGAGTCATCCAGAGCCCCTCAAGTTCTTTTCTTGTAATTGATTTCCAGTTTTATACCATTATGGTCAGAAAAATTATAGGACTGCAATGTTCTTAAATTTATTGAGACTTGTTTTCCTGTCGAACATGTGATCTGTTCTGGAGAATGTATTATGTGCACTTGAAAAGAAAGTGTATTCTGCTATCTTTGGGTGGGATGTTCTATATAGGTTAAATTCGTCTGGTTTAAGGTGTCATAGAAAGTGAGTTTCCTCATTAGTTTTCTGTCTGGATGATGTAGCCATTGATGTGAGTGGAGTGTGAAAGTCCCCTACTATTTTTGTATTACTATCAAGTTCTCCCTTCAGTCTGTTAATAATTGCTTTGTATATTTATGTGCTTCTATATTGGGTGCACAGGTATTATAATTGTTGTATTATCTTGTTGGATTTATCCCTTTATCGTTATGTAGTGCTTTTCTTTGTCTCTTGCTGCACCCTTTCTTTAAAACTCTGTTTTTTTCTGATATAAATATTGCTACCTTGGCCTCTTTTTTCCACTTCCATTTCCATGGTGTGTGTGTGTGTGTGTGTGTGTGTATGTATGTGCATAATATATATATATATATATATATATATTTCCTGCCCTCACTTTCAGTCTGTATATGTCTTTAAGTCTGAAGTGAGTCTCTTTATGCACCCTATAATTGGCTTTTAAATCCATTTAGTCCCTATGTCTTTTATGTCTTTTGATTGGAGCATTTAGTCCGTTTACATTTAATTATTGATAGGTATGTACTTATTGACATTTTTTTTCATTTTTTTCTGGTTGTTTTTGTAATTATCATCTGTTCCATTCTTTTCTTTCTCTTTTCCTTATGGTTCGATTTCTTTATTTAGTGTTATGCTTTCATTTTTATGTATCTGTTTTAGATTTATGGTTACCATTGATTCATATACAACTTGTTATTGCAGTCTATGGNTCTGAAGTGAGTCTCTTTATGCACCCTATAATTGGCTTTTAAATCCATTTAGTCCCTATGTCTTTTATGTCTTTTGATTGGAGCATTTAGTCCGTTTACATTTAATTATTGATAGGTATGTACTTATTGACATTTTTTTTCATTTTTTTCTGGTTGTTTTTGTAATTATCATCTGTTCCATTCTTTTCTTTCTCTTTTCCTTATGGTTCGATTTCTTTATTTAGTGTTATGCTTTCATTTTTATGTATCTGTTTTAGATTTATGGTTACCATTGATTCATATACAACTTGTTATTGCAGTCTATGGTAATGGTTGATGGCCACTTCAATNTTAATGGTTGATGGCCATTTCAATTCCAACACATTCTAAAAGCATAAATATTGACTCCCACGTTTTATGTATATAGTATCATATTTTACATTTTCTTATTTTTTGTATCCCTTTAATGATTTTGTAGATATAATGGAGTTTACTCTCTTTGTGTTTTAACCACCACACTGGCTCTGAGTGATTATTCTATAACCTTTACTGTATGTTTGGTGAAAGTGAAATTTGTTCTTTTCCTATTGTTCTTACTTCTAGTTATAACCTTACATTATCCACTTTAAAAGGTCCTTTTAACATTTGTTATAAGGACAGTTTTGTGGTAGTAAACTCCTTTGTTTGTCTGTAAAAATCTCTATCTTTCTTTCAATTCCGAATGATAACCTTGTTCGGTAGAATATTCTTGGCTGTAGGTTTTTTTCTTTCAGGAGCTGAGATATATCCTGCCACTTTCTTCTGGTCTTGAAAGTTTCTGTTGAAATATGAGCTAATAGCCTTATGGGATTTCAATTGTATGTAACTGTTTTCTCTTACTGAGAAAAGATTTTCTTTTTATCTTTTTTTTTTCGTTTAATTATTACCTTAGTGTGTACCTCCTTGAGTTTATCTTGCTGGGGATCTCTGTGATTCCTGGATTTGGATGTCTGTTACCTTCCCTAAATAGGGAACTTTTCACCTATTATTTCTTCAAATAAATTTTCTGCCTTTTTCTTTGTCTCTTCCCCCCCCTTTCTGGGACCTGTATAATATGAATGCTATTACACCTGAAGATGATCAGTGCTACTTTATCCTATTCTCATTATTTTTTTCTTTTTCCTGCTCAGCTTGGTTGCTTTCCATTACCCTCCCTTCCAGCTTGCCAATCTGTTCTGCATCTTTTAGTCTTCTGTTGATTCCCTATTTTTCATTGCAGCTATTCTTCAGCTCTGAGTTGTTTTTTTTTTTATATTTTCTATCTCTTTGTTGAAGTTCTCACTAAGTTCATACAGTCTTCTCTCAAGTCCAGTGAGTATTTTTATGACCATTACTTTGAACTCTTTATCAAGCATATTGCTTATCTCCATCTTAACTTTTCCTGTGATTTGGTCTTGTTCTTTTATTTGGAATACATTTTGCTATGTCCTCATTTCGTCTAAGTCTCTATGTTTGTGTATATGTATCAAGTAAGTCAGCAACACTTCCTCGTCTTGGAAGTAGTAGCCTTGTTTAAAGGGGTCCTGTGGTGACCTGTAGCACAACACCTCTGGTCACCATAACCAGGTGCTCTAGGGGTGTCCCCTGTGTAGGCTGCATGTACCTTCCTGTTGTGGTTAAACTATAGTTGCTATGACAACACTGGTTAGTGGGGCTGGGCTTTATGCAGCTGACTGCAAAGACCTGTGTCATCTTCCAGGGAGCACTACTGGGCAGGAGTTCTCCCCACACACCTGCGAGGCACTACTGCAGCTGCTGTAGACAAGCTTATGGGTGAGGTTGGCCCTCAGCCTGGCTGGCTGTGATTAGCCACTGCACAGCAGTAGGCACGCTGAAGGGCAGGGCGTGCGTCCTGTAGGAACAGTAGGAGCACTGGTATGTGGGGTAAGCTTTTCTTATCTCCAAGCAAGAGTCACTTTGCAGTGACACCAGTCCTGTCCAGGGCTGCCTGCTGGGTTTAATAGGATGG
>NW_023207364.1:0-529 GCF_002007445.2 Ailuropoda melanoleuca
AAGCAGGGGAGTGGGAGAGGAAGAAGCAGGCTCCTAGCAGAGGAGCCTGATGTGGGGCTCGATCCCACAACTCTGGGATCATGTCCTGAGCCGAAGGCAGACGCTTAATGACTGAGCCACCCAGGCGCCCCTATCACATTAATTTTTTGTAAGATTTTATTTATTTATTTGTCAGAGAGAGAGAGAGAAAGCACAAGCAGGGGGAGCTGCATGTAGATTAGCAGGCTCCCCGCTGAGCAGGGAGTCCAATGCAGGGCTAGGTCCCAGGACCCTGGGATCATGACCTGAGCTGAAGGCAGGCACTTAACCAACTGAGCCACCTGGGTGCCCCAGTTTCACATTAAATTTGATTTTTATTTTATTTGACAAAGATTATAGTTCATTCATTCTGTAACAATGAAAGAGAGAGCTGACTCGAGTTCATAGCTTATGTTAACAGCATACCTTTCATTTATCAAGATTCGGCTCTATTTCAAATTCTGTATTATGAATTCTGTGTGTGTGTGTGTGTGTGTGTGTGTGTGTGTGT
>NW_023207365.1:0-529 GCF_002007445.2 Ailuropoda melanoleuca
TTTTAACTACGGAAAATAAGCTGTTAGAAAGTTATACCAATTGGCTCCATAAAAAGTTTTCTGCCAAAGGGACTGGAAATGGATTTAATAGATTACAAGGATCTCTTCCCCGAGCACAGGTTAGGAGGGAATTCATGTTTATTTCGCCTACAGACTTAATTGTTCAGAGAGGAAGTCACACTAGAAATTAAAAATGATCAGGTTTGTTTCTGGATGACAAACATCTATCAGTCATCTTTCACTCCAGGGCAGGAGTTTTAAAGCTTTATCAGTGGAGGCACAGAATGTGAAAAAGGAAAAATAAAGCCTGCATGATCTGGTTGGAAGGGGTGAGGAGAGGCATGGCCCAGTGGAACTCTTTCCCCTTCTCTTCTATGTCATCCACTTCCAACCGTCTGGTGGCCCCTTGAGGCAATTTCTTCAAACTCAAAGGTTTCTGGAGCATCGCTTAAAAATCACTGCTCTAAGCAACCACTGAACTTGCTCCTTAATCTGCCTAGGCAAAATGGGAAGGAAAATAACAAAGCAG
>NW_023207366.1:0-529 GCF_002007445.2 Ailuropoda melanoleuca
GATTGTACCATGCAGGCTGCCCTGCTGCTCGCTTCTGTCCTGCAGCTCGGATCCTGGAAAGTACCAAGATACAAAAATGAACATATTGTTTGATTTCATTTATATGAAATTATGGGAAAGACAAAACTGTATGAACAAAATGCAATATTTGTGTTTTTCTGGGGACTGGGGATGGGGGGATTGACCACAAAAGGATTAAAGGGAGCTGTAGGGGTTGTAGAAATGTCCTATAACTCAATTGCATGGATGTTGTTTGGATTTATACATTTTTCAGATCTCACCAAACTGTACATTTATTTAATTTTTATAATAATATTTTTATTATGTTAGTCACCATACAGTACACCCCTAGTTTTTGATGTAAAGTTCCATTGTATATTTAAATTGAAAACATTTTAAGGTATATAAATTAAATCTCCATAAGGTTAGTTTTCGATGTAGAAAGTATTTTAATATAATGAAAGACTAGGTGGAAACTTTTGAGTTCAAAGTGTCAATTGAACAGGAGGGTAGAACAATATAATTATAC
>NW_023207367.1:0-529 GCF_002007445.2 Ailuropoda melanoleuca
AGTAAGTCTCAATTGTTATTACAAAATTTTATGTTAAATAAATACTTTTTACATTTTAAGACAAAATATAGCATAATGAAAATTTACTATCCATTTAACTTTAAATTTTTTGAGGGGGTCACTAGTGTTCTCAAAAGTTTGTCTTTTCATTGATTTAAACTTTACTGATCCTTTTAATCCCCAGCTGTTTTATTTTTACTTTGGGAATAGTTTTCAGTTTTTTGTCCTTTATCTTCCCATAGACATTTCATTCCTTTGTGAAGACAAAGGTAGCAGATTTCCCATAGCTTTCAGACTCTGTTTATTTTCTTCCCACACTTTGTATTTTTCTGATCCCTTGCCTCTCCTTCCCACCCCCAACACTCCACACTTGGTCTGCATTTGTCTTGATAGACTCCAGAAAATTACATATGACTAACCTACACACACACACTCACTCAACTAATGAGTGAGAAACATCTTCTTGTTCAGTAGTTCTCAATTATTAGTAATACATTTTTCTCTTTTAATTAAGGCTTCATTTAATTCT
>NW_023207368.1:0-529 GCF_002007445.2 Ailuropoda melanoleuca
CCCCCCAGTCATTCATGGGAACTGTTAGTTCAGATAGGAATTGGACTTGTCACTTGAGACTTCAGACCTGTTCAAGCTGGAGTCTAGAGTGTGAAACAGACAAAAACAACTGAATATCCTAGAAGTATGTTAATGGAGGAGGTACTTTCTTATTTTAACATTATATAGTAATGTTTAATGAAATATATAAAATATTAGGTGTATAGCTCTATGAATTTACACACACACATGCACACAC
This sequence comes from Ailuropoda melanoleuca, assembly GCF_002007445.2. Classification (NCBI taxonomy): domain Eukaryota; kingdom Metazoa; phylum Chordata; class Mammalia; order Carnivora; family Ursidae; genus Ailuropoda; species Ailuropoda melanoleuca. The sequence goes on from NW_023207368.1 coordinate 239, forward strand.
ACTCATGTAAGCATCATCCAAATCAAGATAGGGAGCCTCTCCCTCTCTCTAGAAGGCTCCTGATGTTTCTTCCTATTCATTATCTAGACTTCTCATGTTAATCACTATACTTATTTCTGTCACCATAGAATAGCTTTGCCTCTTCTGAACTCCTGTAAGCGGGATTGTATAGAATGTATTCAGTGGGTGGACAGAGCCACTAGGAACACTCCTTTACATATCATTCAGGGTTCATAGGCATTCTTCTTTGTAGGCTATATACCTAGGAGTGGAATTGCTGAGTCAGAAGGT
>NW_023207369.1:0-529 GCF_002007445.2 Ailuropoda melanoleuca
CCCTACACTGTGCCTTTTATTCCCATGACTTATTCATTCCATAACTGGAAGTCTGGATCTCCCACTCCCCTTCACCCGTGTTACCCATCCCCCAAACCCCCTTTGCCTGGCAACCATCAGTTTCTTTCTCTGTATTTATAAAACTCATCCTATTTTTTGTTTCTGTTTATTCATTTTGTTTTCTGGATTGCACATATGAGTAAAATCATACAGTACTGATCTTTCTCATCTGACTTATTTCACTCAGTGTAATAGCCTAAGTTCGTCCAGGTTGTCACAAATGAATTATAACTCTAATATTGAAAAAGTCAAAAACACAGAAAAGTGTTCCTCACAAATCAGTCCTTAAAAATGTCTTCCCTGCTGAATCTAGTTTATATCTTTTTAGGCTTCACTAGATCCCAATGTACTAACAACTGTTAGATATGTGGATACATTACAATCTTTAATAACACCAACTGGTATATACACACAGGGCTTTGTGAAAGTACATAGACAGGGGTCAGGACTCAAATGTACAGAAAGGAAA
>NW_023207370.1:0-4457 GCF_002007445.2 Ailuropoda melanoleuca
ATATATATATGTATATATATATATAAAATTCTATACATATATAATTTAATTTCTTCAATAGTTTTAGGGCTATTCAAATGATCTATTTCAAATTGTGTGAGTTGCAGTCTAAAGATCTGATCATTTTCATCTAAATGGTAAAATTCATGTATGTACAGTTGTTTTAATTTCCCCTTATCCTTTTGATAGCTGTAGTGTCTACAGTAATATCCCTGTTTCATTCCTAGTGTTGGTTATTTGCATTTTTTTCCTTTGTCAGTGTTCCTAGTGGTTTGTCAATTTTATTAATTTTTTTCTTAAACCACCTTTTGTCTTACTGATTTTCTTTTGTTGAATTCACTGATTGCCGCTCTTACTTTTATTGTTTTCTTCTTTCTGCTTACTTTGCGGGTTTTTTTTCTTTTTTATACTTTCTTAAGGTGGGGCATTGATTATTGATATGAGACTTTGCTATTTTTTAATTTATGAGATTTCCCTTTTATCTTTGTTACTGATTTTGCTTTGTTTTTCTAATACTGATTTCACTGTAGTAAATGAACATACTGTGTATAATTTCAGTAATTTTAGTTGGGATTTGTTCATGGCCCTGGATTGTTAAAAGTTTTGTGGCACTTGAAAAAATGTGTATTCTGTAGTGGTTGGATGACGTGTACTCTTAATTATAGAGTAGATCCTGTTGATAGATTGCATTGTTGAGTAATTATATATCCTTGTTGATCTTCTGGCTAGTTGTTCTACCAGTTGTTAAGAGACAGGTGTTTAAATTTTCATAGTATATTTGTGGACTTCTGTATTTCTGTTTTTAGTTGTCTCAGTTTCTGCTTTACATAATACTTAGTTATGTTATTTGGTACACACACACTTAGTATTGCCATATGTTATTTTTTTATATTGACCATTTATATATAATTGTTGATGTTAAGGTTTAAGCATGACATTTTACTTTGTTTTTTATGATTGTTTCATATTTTTAACTCTCTTTTATTTTCCCTGACTTCCTGTAGTCTACCTATTTCTTTAAATTCTGTTTTGATTTGTCTTTAGGTTTCAAGTGTATCTTTTTGTGTATCTTGTTTATAGTGGTTGCTGTAGGTATTACATAGCACATATACAACTTATCAAGTCAGTTGTTCCTCCATTTGTAATGTAACTGTCATAAAAGTAAACAATCTCTCTACATATGTGAGACCACGTTATCCTTTTTACTTGAATTAAACATTGAATATAGTTTAGAAATCTCAAGAAGAAAGTCTGTTGTGTTTACCTATAATTTTGTTTTTCCATTTTGTTTTTTCCTTCTCTATACTGCAAGATTCCTTTTTGTATACTTTATTGTTGTTGAAGAGATTCTTATATAGATTCTTTCAGGGTAGGTCTACAGGATATACCAACTCTTTTCATTTATCTTCACCTAGAATGAATTTATTTCCCCCTTCATTACTAAATGATCATTTTGCCAGATATCGAAGTTGGGGTTGGCATTTCTTTTAACATTTGAAAAATATTGTTACTTCCTTATGGCTTTAGTGATTTCTGACAAGAAATGAGAATGATTTCTGACTCAGCTGTGATTTGAATTGTGTTTAGTTTTTAGTTTCTAGAGGTTTGACCATAATGTATGTTGACATGAATTTCTTTGAGTTTGTCCTATTAGGGGCTCATCCAGCTTTTTAAATCTGTAGGCATGTGTTTTAACACATTTAGGAAATTTTCAGCTATCATTTCTTCAAATACTCTTTTTAAGTCCCTCCTTTTCTTCTGGGAGTATATTAGTATGAATGTTAATTCATTTATTAATAGTCGTAAGGCTTCTCTGAGGGTTTTTTTTTTCATTTAGTCTATTTTTTGTTAAGATTTATATTGTTCTATCTCCAAGTTCACTGATTATTTTTACTATACTCTTCATTATGCTGTTGAGCTGCCTTGTGATTTTTGGGTTTTGTGTTGTTGGTTTTTTTAATTTTAGTTATTGTATTTTTCAGTTTTAAATTTCCTTTTAGTTCTTTATATTTTCTATTTCTTTGCTAGGACTTCCTTTCTTTGTTTCAGCATGTTCATATTTGATCATTGAAGAGTTACATATGATGGCTGCTTTAAAATCTTTATCAGGTAATTCAAACATCTGAGATTTTTGAAGCAACAAGAAAACTCAGGGAACTCAGCATTATATCATTCCTTGAGTCCCGAAGTCCTGGCCAGTCTGCCTTCATTCTACATTTCCAGAGTCTTCTTAATTTGTTTTGTGTATACTTTTTAGACTTTTAGTTGTGCTTAGCAGGATGAATAGGGAGAAGCGCATTCATATCTGGAATGTAAAGGGAAGATGCTATGGTCTGAATTTTGTCCCTGCAGAATTCATATTTTGAAGCCTTAAGCCATAGTGTGACTGTATTTGGAGTAAGGCAGTGATTAAAGTTAAATGAAATCACCAACAGGATTAGTGTCCTTATAAGAGATACAGAGAGCACACACTGTTTTTACCATGTAAGGCTATAGCAAGTGGGCAGCAATCTGCAGTCCAGGAATAGAGCTTTTGCCAGGAATTGAATTGGTCAGCACCATGATCTTAGACTTTCCATCCCCCAGAACAGTGAGAGAATAAATTTCTGTTGTTTAAGTGAGCTGGTCTATGGTATTTTGTTATGAGTAAGACAGAAGGAAAGGAAAGGAAAAACAAAGTCCTCCTCCTTTTCCTCTTTTAATCTCATTAGTAAATTCTAAATGTATAATAATGAAATTTCTAGAATGTGTTTAAATCCCAGTGGCTTGGAGAGCCTCAGTGTTTATCAACTTTTTTCAAATGCCATAGTGAGAAATAGACCAGATCATGATGGTGGAAGATCTTGAAAAGTAGAGTTACCCACAACTTATTTTTAAAATTGGATTGTTCCCCTTCTGAGCATAGTTAATCTTTGTGGCCTATTTTCTGCACACCAGCAGTTCAAAAATAGTAACTATGAGCCCCTATTGTGTACCAGACACTGTCTTTATCTCTTTATTTTCTGTGGGGGCCTTTGTAATATTTGGTTGTCTATCATACATCTCTACTTATTATTGTTGTGGAATATACCATTGTTTTTTAATTTGGGCCACATTGTCTCATTTCCTTCTACAATAGCCAAAAGAAAAGAATTGTTCTGTCCTTGACCTTATCAGGTAGAATATGAATACGTGATTCAGTCTTATCCCTTTGATGCTCTTATAGAGGGCTTTGAATACAGAAAAAATAATACAAAGTTGAAAGATATTTAGTGTTCATTTAAAGTAATAGTGGTATTGATAGTGTGTTGTGGGGGAAAAAAAGATAGTGTGTTGTGTCTGAAAATGGTCTGCTGAAAGAATGGAAGAATTTTGGCCAAATTCTTTATATTGAAATGAGGTTGCTGTCTTTTTTATTCTTAGCCTGCTAGAGCTATCACCTTAGATTCTGAACTTCGTCCAAATCTAGTTTTCAACTTTTGTTCAGTTCTGTGATCCCTCATTATCCTTCCACTTGATTTAATGTATTTCTCTTTTATTCATCCTCCCCCAGACCTCTAAGATAAACAGATTTGTTCCTGTCACTTGTAACCAAGAAACCTAACAGATACAGAAATCAGTACTGAGAAAGGCATATAGAGATCAGACGTGTAAAGAAAATGTAGAAAGCCTCAGACTTGCCTTCTTGCCAAGCTCGGATAAAAGGGAGTGAATATTCCATTAATTTTTTCAAAATGAGAATCTGGCAACTCAAGATATGTAGTGTGAAAAGGAGTGTCAGAAATATCAGTTGTATTCATATGGAATCAAAGGTCCATTGACGACAAGGCTCTGGATGCTGGTCCCTTGAACAGTATAAGGGACATGAGGAATTCAGTTACTGCTGAAGGTAATTGGTGCTTCTGAATGAAAATGGCTAGAAGGAACAAAAGAGAACAAATTCCTCAACTGTCTAATTAAATAATACAAAATACTACAAAATACCATGAAATGATTTTTATAAATATTTCTACTTTTGATGGTTTATTTTATGTGTTAAATTGACTGGGCTAAAGGATGTACAGATTGCTGGTAAAATATTTTCATGTGTATCTGTTAGGGTGTTTCTGGAAGAGATGAGCTATCGAATCATGAAGAAGATAACCCTCACCAATGCAGATTAGTATCAGCCAATCTGTTGAGAGCCTGAATAGAACAGAAGGCAGAGGAAGGGCAAATTTACTCTCTTTATTTGAGCTGAGACCTCTATCTTCTCCTGCCGTCAGAAATTGGCATCCCTGATTCTTGAGCGTTCAGATTGAGAGCCTGACTCTGCCTTCGGCCCCCCAATTCTTAGGCCTTTGGAATCACAGTGGGAATTAACACCTTTAACTCCCTTGGTCGTCTGTCCTTTGGATTCAGACTAAATTACACCAGCATCTTTCCTTCTTCTCTAGCATGTAGATGGAGATTGTGGGACTCCTTGGCTTCCATAATGT
>NW_023207371.1:0-529 GCF_002007445.2 Ailuropoda melanoleuca
GGAACTTACAGTCTGGGAAGGGGCACGACCTGGACACGGGATCCTGCCTGGAGACCAGGGAAGCCCTGAGCCACGCACGGTGTGTGTGGGAAGGTAGGGAGTAGAGGGTGATGACAGGAGGGCTTCCTGGAGGAGGGGATCTGGCCCGGCACGGAAACAGGGAGGCGGCTCAGGTGGGGGAGCAGCAGGAGCCTTTGTGAGGACACCCCCTTTGCCTCCTCACCCCTCTCTGCTTCCCTGGAACAGTCCAGGCAGGCATGAAGGACTGGCAACACTGAAGAGCACCTCTCATAACTGGGGGTCCATGGTCAGGCCACAGGCAGGTCGCGCCCTGCTCTCGGGACCCTCTCCCCTATCCCCACGCGGGCCCTGCCTACTGTCTGGGTACCTCCTGTTTTCCTCTCCTCCCCCTCGCCCTACCTGGCTTTAGGAACCACCACCTGGCAGCCTCCCCCGCGTCTCCTGGGACTCCTGCGGGAGAACCCACAACAGGGCCCAAGCCCTTCAAGTGCTGTCCAGATGACGGGTG
>NW_023207372.1:0-529 GCF_002007445.2 Ailuropoda melanoleuca
ACGCCGGGATCATGCCCTGAGCCGAAGGCAGACGCTTAACCGCTGTGCCACCCAGGCGCCCCTTATTTTTAAATCATTCTGCAGAGAAGATATGTCTCTTTTTCTCCATTTATTAATTTGTTTAATCATTTCTCTACATCAATATGGACTCATTTTATGTTTTGGGTTATATTCCAATTAATTGTATTGCTCAAAATCTTCCAGCTTAGGCCATTGGGAACTCTTTCATTTGGCTCCCACTGCCCTTTGGCATACCCGTTTCAATGGATTTGTAAGTACCTCCCTACTTTCTAGCACTCCAAGATGCTCCAGGCTCATCTTCCCTCTGTCCTAGAGTCAGTCTCTTCTCCAAAGAACCCTGTGATTGCATAATCGTTCTAGAAACCAAGATTTGGCTGCTCAGTGTGCTTATTGCTACGAGGTGTGTTCCTCAGGCTGTCGGGTGACACAGAAAAGACATATGTGGGGCGCCTGGGTGGCACAGCGGTTAGGCGTCTGCCTTCGGCTCAGGGCGTGATCCCGGCGTTAT
>NW_023207373.1:0-529 GCF_002007445.2 Ailuropoda melanoleuca
TCTACATGAGAGCATGTAAATGTCATGTCAGAGGCATAAATATTTCACACCCAGCAGAATAGCTAAAATTAAAGACTGATCATTCCAAGTGTTGTCAAGGATGCTGAGCAACTGTAACTCTCATATACTGATGGTGGGAATTCAAAATGAGGCAACCACTTTGGAAAACAATTTGACAGTTTCTTTAAAAATTAAACATATGCCTACCATACCATCTAGCCAATACATTGTTTCCATAGGTATCTATGCAAGAAAAAAAAAACCTACACCCACACACAGACCTGTACACAAAATGTTCATAGCAGCCTTATTTGTAATAGCCAGAAGCTAGAAACAACTTCAGTACCCACCAACACATGAACGGATAAACAAGTGGTGGTACAGTAATGTAATGGAAACTCCTCAGTGATAAAAAGAAACAAGCTGTTGATACACATGAGGACATGGATGAACCTCAATTATCATCTTGCTCAGTGAAAAGAGCAGAGGAACCCAAACTGTTAAGAGTTCTGTACAATCTCTAGAAAAC
>NW_023207374.1:0-529 GCF_002007445.2 Ailuropoda melanoleuca
TTTTTTTCTGATTCAGTTTTATTGACGGTAATTGATCTGTTCAAATTTTCTATTTCCTCCTGCTTCAGTTTTGGTAGTTCATATGTTTCTAGGTATCCATCCATTGATTCTAAGTTGGCCAAATTTTGGCATTTTTTTGGTAACATTCTTTTAGAATTGTTTGTATTTCTGTGGTGTTGGTTGTTATTTCTCTTATATCATTTCTGGTTTTGTTCATTTGAGTTCTGGCTAGAGTTTTTTCAAGTTTATTTATCTTTCCAAGCAACACACCCCTGGTTTCATTGATCTGTTCTATTGTTTTTCCTAGTTTCTATATCATTTATTTCTGGAAATACTCTTTATTATTTCCTTCCTCTATTTATTCTGGGTTTTGCTGGCTCTTCTTTCTCTATTCCTTTAGGTCGAAGGTTAAGTTGTTAATTTGTGATTTTTTGTTTGTTTGTTTCTTGAAGTAAGACTGTATTGCATTGAAATTCCCTCTTAAAAACTGCTTTTCTTGCATATTAAAGAGTTGGGACCTTTTTTTTTT
>NW_023207375.1:0-171 GCF_002007445.2 Ailuropoda melanoleuca
GAAGGGCGCTGTGTCCTCGAATTTCTTGAACATTTTCATTTATGCTCTCTTATTTAAGTGAGCTGATGTTTCTTGATATTTCCCTGGATTGTCAGTTGTCTCCGAGACCACTATGTGGCACTCTCGTCAGGCTTCCGTGAACACTTTCCCTCGTGATTCCCTATTCACGAA
>NW_023207375.1:490-1325 GCF_002007445.2 Ailuropoda melanoleuca
CAATATGGAATCAGGGTCAATATTGAAAACGCGGATGTTAGCTGGAGGTGTTTTCCTGGACGATCTTCTTTAATACCAATAAGGAGGGCGCTGTGTCCTCGAATTTCTAGAACTTTTTCATTTATACCCACTTATTTAAGTGAGATGATATTCGTTGATACTTCCCTGGATTGTGTGGTGTCTCAGAGACCACTATGTGGCACTCTCGTCAGGCTTCCGTGAACACTTTCCCTCATGTTTCCCTATTCACGAAGGATGATGATAGTGCTAAGACGGCCACTGCACAGTGTTGTTTCTGACAGAAATGGTTTAGGCATTTTCGTTCCATTGCCACCAGCAGTTTTAATGGGATTTACCCATGAAGCAAACATTGCATTGGAGGCTGGTTTGGCCAAATTTTGTTTCTCCGTGCTGTGCTGATCGTGTTTCACTCACGGTAACAAAGCACCTTGATTTTTGTTCCACGTTCTATAAGGCCGATGTGACTTCAAGGGCTTTATCTTCGCACTTTGTTTCTTGGTTCTAAGTGCTGGATGCTTCCAAGGCACATTTACCCAATGGGGAATCTGGGTCCCAAGGAAATGCGGATGTTAGCTGGAGGTGTTATCCTGGACGCTCTTCTTTAATACCAATAAGAAGGGCGCTGAGTCCTCGAAATTCTTGAACGTTTTCATTTAGACTCCCTTATTTAAGTGAGATGATGTTCGTTGATATTTCCCTGGATTGTGTGATGTCTCAGAGACCAATATGTGGAACTCTCTTCAGCTTCCATGAACACTTTCCCTCATGTTTCCCTATTCACGAAGGATGATGATAATGCTAAGTCGGCCCCTGC
>NW_023207376.1:0-529 GCF_002007445.2 Ailuropoda melanoleuca
ATAACGCTGGGATCACGCCCTGAGCCGAAGGCAGACGCTTAACCGCTGTGCCACCCAGGTGCCCCTGTCCTTCAGTGTCTTTCCAGGAAAATCGGTCACAGAGGGGGCTTGTTAAGACTGACAAGTTCAGGGGCACCTGGGTGGCTCAGTTGGTTAAGTGTCTGCCTTCGGCTCAAGTCATGATCCCGGGGTCCTGGGATCGAGTCCTGCATTAGGCTCCCTGCTCAGCAGAGAGCCTGCTTCTCCCTCTCCCTCTCCCTCTGCTGTTCCCCCTGCTTGTGCGCATGCACGTGCTCGCTCGCTCTCTGTCAAATAAATAAATAAAATCTTAAAAAAAAAGACCGACAAGTCTGGGTCAAGAAGGTGGTTGATAAAGGCAGGACTCCGACAGATGTGAGCAGTTGTTCTTTTCCTCATAGTGTGGATTCTGAATTTTCTCTTGTTATAAGTTTTTGGTCTTCTTTTTTTTTTTTTTAAAGATTTTATTTATTTATTTGAGAGTGAGAGAGAACATGAGCGGGAGGAGGGG
>NW_023207377.1:0-529 GCF_002007445.2 Ailuropoda melanoleuca
ATATTAAGACAGGCCTGACCTATTGTCTTCTTCCCCAACATGGAAGAATTCAGGGCACTTTGCACAATATTTAAGGCCCTGAAGTTCCCCACCCAACCTAGCCCTTTGCCTATCCCCATCTACTCTCCCCACCTGATCTCCTTATTCCCTCTTGGGTCCGCAAACCCTAAGCAATTGCAACAGACATGGCCCCAAGCCCGAATATAGCAAACAGCTTTGCTCCCAGACCCATAACAGACCACTAAGCAGAGTGCACCCCACAATCATTCTCAACACACACTCCAAACAGCAACTGATGACTTATTATTATTGACCAATGAGATGAAAGCTACTTATTTGTCATTTTTAACCCTGGCCCAAACCAGGATCACGGCAACTTCCATTGTCCATGCCACCTAGTGGTAAAAATTGAAAATTACACTGTCATGTCAATGGATCATCGTTTAGCTAATAAATTCTTTGTTACACATGGTTGCTTCAAGGCAACTTTGTAATGAAAATATTACTAAAATATAACTAGTAAAATGCA
>NW_023207378.1:0-529 GCF_002007445.2 Ailuropoda melanoleuca
GTGTGTGTGTGTGTGTATTAACCATCACAATATTCAGCTTTAAAAAAGAAGGAAATTTTGTCATATACTACAACATGGATGAAACTTGACATTATCCTAATTGAAATAAACCAGTCACAAAAAGATAACAATTACACGATTACATCTATAGGTGGTACCTAAAGTGTTTGTAGACTCAGAAACAGAAAATAGAGTGGTGTTTCCAAGGATTGGAGGAAGAGGGAAAAGGAAGTTGTTCAATGGATATAGTGTTTCAGTTTTGCAAAATGAAAAAGTTCTAGGTTGTCTGTTGCACAACAATATACATATAGTTAACCCTACTATATATTTAACATAAAATTTACCAATTTAACAATTTTAAGTACTTCTACCACGATAAAAAAGTACCCATAAATAAAAACCACTCATACCATTTTGTCAACAAAATTATTAGCTTAGAGGTTGCAAAGTGTTTACAACTTCCCTTTAAGCTGTAAATGTAATTATGTCCTTTTAAAAACAGGTTTCTGACCTAGGTTTTGGCTACACT
>NW_023207379.1:0-529 GCF_002007445.2 Ailuropoda melanoleuca
TGTTCACAGTACCTGAGTAATGAATGAAGAAGATTCCATACCAGACTTGACCTCAACTGCAACTATTCGCATAGACATACCAACAATGGGTTTTCAATTGGCTTTTCGTAAAGAGGATCTAGAACTTTCTATCAAAACTCACTGTATTGTTTGTCATTTATAATTTATTGCATGTTATTTATGCTTAGGTTAATGTGTACTGAATTGCATATAGTTCTTTGACGTTAATTAATTCTTTTATTGTCACCATAAAGTTGTAACTTAAAGGATAGCCCCTGCCCTAGGTAATGTTATAACAGATTAAAAGGCCTTACCTTATTATCATAAACAAGATTCTGATGTCCAGGACAAGTGAATAAACAGTAACTCTTACAGTTTCACAAGGATTTCATGAAGATTATTTCTAACCAGGTGTGTTATGTGTTATACCAGTATGCATGTTTTTTTAATGAGTATAAGAATATTAAAAACTGCTAATAACAAAATAATTTTTCTCCAGCAGTAGTGTTTACTGGATCAACAAATATGA
>NW_023207380.1:0-529 GCF_002007445.2 Ailuropoda melanoleuca
ATCAATTTTTAAGAGACTGTTGTCACACAGACCTCTTAACAAAGCATAGAATATGGTGACCCCATAAAATAGACAACTATTTCTGTTTATCAGCTGGTCTTTCTGAGGACTCTATTAGACCGAATTAATGCATCAGAGAAGAGCATCTCGAAATAGGTTTGTTGGGTTTTTTTAAAGATTTTATTTATTTATTTGAGAGAGAAAGAGAGAGAGGGAAAAGCAGACTCCCTGATGAGCCAGACGTGGGGCTCGATCCCAGGACCCTGAGATCATGACCTGAGCTGAAGGCAGAAGCTCAACCAACTGAACCATGCAGGCGCCCCTTGAAATAGGTTTTGCCTATACACTTACCATGCCAGAATTCCTAAAGATGAGGCTCTGGAGACTGCATTTTAACAAGCTTCCTAGGTGATTCTGTGCACACCAAAGTTATTCGAACCACTGCATCAGAGCCCAGCTCCATCTGAGACAATTGCCAATACTGCACCAGCAAGGCACTGCCCTCCTCAGGAAGACAGCAGCCTTCCAG
>NW_023207381.1:0-4651 GCF_002007445.2 Ailuropoda melanoleuca
TAATGAATCATCGAACTTTACATCGGAAACCGGGGATGTACTGTATGGTGACTAACATAATATAATAAAAACATATTAAAAATATATATATATGCATAATATATTCAGAGAGTAATATATATTTCCAATTTATTAAAAAATATACTTGTATTGAAGATGCTCAAAACATTCTTACCAGTGGGTGCATCCCAAAAATAATAATAAAAGAATAGGTTTCAAGCAATAAGGATGTATGAGAAGACAGTAGTCAGCCAGGGCAAGCTGGATGTTTTTGATCGGCGAGATGTGATGCATATGCCTTATTCCTCACAGCCTTGGGCACGGGGCAGGCCCTGGCAGAAGGAAGCCCTGTTAGATACCATGAGGGGGTCACATGATTGGAAGAATCAGGATCCTGGAACTTTGAGAATTGAAGAGACTTTGTGTAGGGAAGACAAATGACAGGCCATCCAACTGTTGTCCTTCTGAAAGTTAGTCATGCTCCATTTTGATTTCCTCAGAAAGAAGAAGGAAGGTGTCTTTAGGAAATTTCAGCAGATGATTTATGAAAAGAACAAACCTCTATTTTGAGTACTGTTCTCTTTATGAAAATTCTGAAACAGTACAAATTCCAGGACAAAGCTTAATCTTTCCGGAAAATCTCCTGTATCGTCATTACACTGCAGAGCCTGTCTGCGATGGGGAATAAATGAACTTGAAAAGCCAAATCCTTTTGTAATAAGAATGTTGAAGCTCTTTATCTCTGTGATATGAGGAGAGGCGTGGTGATCCCTTCTGAGAAAGCCCAGGGGAGATGAAAGGGTGGGCTCTTTGTAGGTTCTCTCTGCGGACATGCTTGAAGACTGCTTTCTCCCGTCCCACCTCGCCGGGGGCAGGGAGGCCAGGAGGCATCGCCGTGGACTAGGACGGAGGCAACTGGAAGAGCTTGTGGTCGAGTGTATTGGTTTCCCTTAGTCTTTAGAAAGAGTGAGTTGGAAACCTAGTTAATTGGCGTATCAATTATTTTTTCCCAAAACACAGACATTTAGTTGCTTGTGCATTCCCTTTATGCAGTCACTTAATTTGCCTGAAATTTTATTACCAAAAGCAAAAATTAGTGAATAAAAATCCTTACTTGATCTTTATTTTCCAATTTAAATAAGAAAGTCAGCCAATTTTTTTTAGCAAGAGAATGCAGTCCAAAGTGGAAGTATCCAAGGTATATGAAACTGGCATTTTATTTTAGAACAGTTTTTATTTTTTAAAGGATGGTCCAGTATTCCAAGGCCAGATATTTTGAACATTATTTCCGGTATCAAGGAGGAAGGAAATCTGCAGTCTAACCCTGAGTGAGAATGAAGCTGTTCTGTCTCTGAGTTTTTGAATCAGGATCAGGGCTAAAATAATACAAATTATAAACCATGGAAACACTTACCTCAATTGTCAGGGAAAATTCCTAGGAAAGAAGAGAAAAGCAGGGGAGAGAATACACTGAAGAGCAGTTTCCTCCTGACTGTTGGACTGTCAGCGCTCTTTAACATGAACTGTGTAGGCACCTGTAGAATTGGGGTGATTCACTGCTCGGAAGCTTATATTATAGTCTAGGACATGGATAAATGAGCCCTGGGATAATACCATGCACAGAAACATTTAGAAAGCCTTTGAACATTTCCAGACCATTAAATTTACATTTTATGAATGGATGAAGAGGAAAATGTTAATAAAGAAAAATCCAGGGCTTCAAATTTACCGTATGGGTTCGCTTAGCTTTCTGCCCATCAAGACACTTTTTGTTTTGGAAGAATGTTGGTCAGTTGATATCACTTCAAATAAAATAAGATTTACTGCTGAGGTTTTGATAAATGCCTTTGAAAAGCACTGGGGGAAAGCTGCTCTTTCGTTTGTTTATTTTCTTATACTTAAGAAACAATATAATCCAAAATCAAAAGCTCACTGCACGTGGGAGGGTATGCAGGATGAGAAGGAGACAGAGTCTGTTTAAACTTTCAGGCCAGTCTGCCTTTAAGAGTGTAAGGAGTGTTTTATGGTGTGCAAGGTGGAGGCTTTATGGAGAATTGGCTGGAAATGGCTAGAAAGGTCAGGAGACAGCCCGCACACCCTTCGCCTGTATTGTAGATTTTATTTCGTGTTCCTCCCTTTCCTAAGACTTTGATCTGTCCTCTATACCTCCTGAAAATCATTTGGTGTGTTTTGGGGAACGAGCCATCTCCTTTGGACCTGCAACTTTAAAAAGACTGGCTGAAGGCAGAAGGATGATAGCAGCTCCTAGCAGAAATGGCTCTATGCTTTCTGAGCTCTGCGCCTAACACCGAACAACAAGGGGACTGGCCATCAAAGGATGATTCTAGAGGTTTTTGCTCACCCTGTTCCATAATGTATGGTCATTTTATAGCCACGAACTAAGTTTAAAACTCTTAAGCTCCTTTCCACATCAATGGCTTGAAACCCCAATATTTGGCCACTTCTAGAAATAGGTGTTTTATTGTCCCTCACAACTATAAACAGCCAGCCTTTACTGGCGCAGACACTGCGATGGGATGGCCAGCTGTGAATGACTGTGGTGCACGACTGTGGCCCCTGAAACAGAAGAAAGTCCCGCCTCAGTCGGACCCACATCCCAGGATCCATGTCAGCATTCCTTCCAGACCCGCCCTTTACAGAAACGCAGTTTGCCTGCTGACGGGCTGAGGAACTTTGACTTGACCTCTCTGTTCAAAACCTCTGAGCCACCTTGACAACTCTTTCTTCCCAGCTGAACAAGGACTCACTGAAAGTGTTTTATGCAGCAAGCAAGGTCCCAACTACAGACTCCCACCAGCTGACGCCAGGTAAACGGGAGCAGGTTACAGCGCACCCCTACGCCCTCTAATGCTCCACACCGCCAGCCGAGGTCCACGTGTCCCCCCCCAGAGCGTAGTCACCGCCGATTGACTGAAGCCGCTGAGTGCTAAAAGCCCAAAAGCCTGGACCCTTCCTACCCACAGTTCCTGTTTTATCCTTACCTCCTATCAGGTCACGTGGAAGTATTAGAGGCTAGACCTGAGCAGTGGAAGGAACGCCCAAAGGCAGAGTCCCAAGTCCTTGAAGGGGAATGATAGAGACAGGAGCTGGAGGCAAGGATGACGGGAAATAAAAGCCTGGGAGGCTTTGTGGCTGACCTTGGCTTCCAAGACCTTGGATCGAGAGCCGCAGGTCAGAGCACGCACTTTCCTCTTCCACTACCCCGGGGTAACCCCTAGACTCATAATGCTTTTGCATTGCAGGGACAGCCCCTTCCGCACCCCCCACCATGGAGATAGGCAGCCATGAGGGTTCTGGTACAAACCTTGTGGCAGGAGTCCCCCAAATGATTGGAAGCAGCCTCGTTAGAGATGACCCCACTGTATGTCACGGCTCCTCCCAGCCCAGAGAGACCCAATAATATCCACTGTCAAAACAACCTAGGGGCCGATTCCACCTCGTGGAACTGACATGCTCTCCCACCCTGAGAGGATGCGTCCACTTCAATAAACTGCTATGTGCTTGCTACTGTCCTTCTGGCTATCTTGATTCGAGCACGGATCCCCACTAAATCTTCCCTTGGGGAATTCAGGGACCTGAGACCTCCATTCATACAGTGTAGACTTTCTGGTCCCTAACAAAAGAGGGTTTGTTCAACTCTGCGTAAGGGCCCGTTCTCGGCCCCCGCCAGACTAGTCTAGTCTCCTAGCACTGGTTCTGTGGAATATTCAATAACTGTCATCCGGTCTCCTCTCTCTCTCCTTCCGTTTGCTCCTCACACCCTACAACGAAAACGATCTCCCATCACGCAGATTGAGAAGGCATTCCTTTTCTGGTTCCCCAGTTTCTCCTTACTATGGCCCCATGTACCTTTCCAGCAGTAGCTACGACTACCAGCTAAGGCTCCCTATGCTGCCTAGTCAACGTTGAATACATTCCACTTCTTCCCTTTTCCATGCCCATCTTCATCCTGTTCTCTAGTCTGGAAATTCCCACCTTACCTG
Source organism: Ailuropoda melanoleuca (assembly GCF_002007445.2). Taxonomy (NCBI): domain Eukaryota; kingdom Metazoa; phylum Chordata; class Mammalia; order Carnivora; family Ursidae; genus Ailuropoda; species Ailuropoda melanoleuca. The sequence goes on from NW_023207381.1 coordinate 4,005, forward strand.
GTGTGAAAAGCCTTCCAGTGACTTGCCTATCGTGAGTCAGTGTGTGGCCCCTGGTGTCCCAGAGTCCTCTGTACGGACCTGTACTGCTGCACTTGACACATTGAATTCTGACTGTTGTTCACGTTTCTAACTCCTTGCTACTACATTGTGAGGGGAGAACTTTCTACGACAAACCCATGACAGAACCCCTGGTATAGAGTGGTAGTCAGCGTATATATGTTGCCCTGATGAAGAAATCATCCAATGTGCTGAGGAGTTAAAACTCAGTCAAAACAGCTGGCTGTTTTTGTAACAGTGAATGCTTTTAAAGAGACGATTTCTTTTAATAGGCTTACCCTTTCACAAATAACTGATCGGAAGTGTGGTGTATAGTGAGGAAAATCAATGGCATATTTCCTGAAAAGGTAGTTATCCCTCCTATCACCTACAGTATAAATATCACTGGATTTTGGCTCAAATATTAAGTTTACTTTTAATTAATGAAAATCCATTAAATCAAAAAAGACGAATGACAGTATGGGAGTTTAATTGCTTGAGATGCTTACTTCCCCCAGGGAACAAGTGAACCGAAGTGAAACAATGAACAGAAGAGAAGTGAATTCAATGACCAGACACTCGCATTGTTTGTGGATTTAAAAAAAAAAAAA
>NW_023207382.1:0-529 GCF_002007445.2 Ailuropoda melanoleuca
GACTTGCCCCAAGTCCCATGGCAAACAGGGACATAGGGCATTCTAGAACGGGGCTTCAGCCTTCCACTCAAGCAGTAGGGCCCTTCCCCATGCGAGGGCCCCTGTCGGCTCAGAGCAGACTCGGTCCCTTGGTGCCAGCTGTCTGCGGAGCCTGGGAACACTCAGAGTGTTTGGTTTGGCTTCGAGGCCACTTTGCCGTGAGACAGTTTTCCCCTGTATGGGCCTGGGGGCGTGGGGGGGATCTGGACTGGGGGACTGAGCTTTGTGAGCAGAGTGGGCCAGGGACGCGGGGGCATTTGGAGGGGCTTTCCGCCCCCCACCCCATTTCCCTGGGACTCCTTCCAAGCAATAAAACCCCTGCCCAGGCTCCAAGTGGGGGTGTGCATCTTTGGTTTTCAAAGTGTGAAAGCAAATGCCTTTGGGCGCCTTGCGAGACATAATTTTCATAACTCCTACTTGATCTTCCCTCCGATGGTGAGGCTGGCTGCAGCCAGCCTGGGCCCCCACTCCGGGCACCCCCTGTGGTCCA
>NW_023207383.1:0-529 GCF_002007445.2 Ailuropoda melanoleuca
ATTTAAACATCCAAATGTTATTTAAAAATTTTTAAAGCACCTCCTTGTCCCCAAATTTGTAAACATTATTTAAACAAAAACAAATCATTAAAGCTCAAACATGATTTTTTCATCTAATATTGGGCCAAGGAAGAAATTGGTTTATATAAAAACAATAAAAAATTTATTCCATATTAACTATAATTAAATTTTTGAACAAGAAAATGTGTAAATTTTTGCTAAATATTTTTTGGGGTGCAGTAGTGAAATAACTAGACTGTGAAAATAGTTGACTAGGGTATTAGACAATTACCTTTTCTTTGAAAAGCATGGTCATTTGAAAATTATTCGCTATCTCTAGAAATTAGCTAAAACGGGGAAGGACAGTCCCTCTAGGGTCAGCAAAGCCCCAAATATCAAAACATGATACTACAGAAAATAAAAGACACAGTTGATACAATACCCAATTCCAGCCTTCTCTAGCTTCATAATAACCAAAAAGTAGAAATAACTCAAATGTTCATCACTTGAAGAGTACATAAACAAAATG
>NW_023207384.1:0-529 GCF_002007445.2 Ailuropoda melanoleuca
TAAGTACTTTGTCTTCATTAGACATGAAGTCACACACGAATGAGCAATCTCTGGGTAGAGAAGATATCTAACTGGGTCATTTTAGGCTGATTTTATTTATTTTAAAATTTCTATAGCAGGACTTAAGCATTTTGTATTTGTCTTGATTCTCCTGGGCAATTTCTAACTAGATTTTGCCTCTTATACTGAGCCAAAATGTTCTACTTTTTCTATCCCTAAGGATTTGGGCTGTTAAAATTTTTTAATGCTGGAAGCTTCTTATGCATGAAGAAAAAGTTTAGGAAGAACATTACAGCAGCCAAATCTCCAGGACATGATGCACTTCCTTTGCAAGGAATTAAAACTTTTAGAATTTCTTTGTTTCATTAAAAGTATAAGAACAAGCATTAATTAACAGGAAAATTATTAAAATAATGCATAAAACATGTCCTGCTGGTCGCTGGAGTCTGACTGTCTTAATTTTCTTTTTCTTTGGCTCTGTATCTTCTATAAATAGTATCCAAAACTTAACTAGCATGCCACAAATTCA
>NW_023207385.1:0-529 GCF_002007445.2 Ailuropoda melanoleuca
CTTCTCCTTGAATACTTTTCTTCATTTCATTCATTGTATAACTCAGTTTCAGAATTTTTCTTTGGTTCTGTTTTATGATTTCTATCTCTGTTGAATCTCTCATTTTGTTCATGTATTGTTTTCCTGATTCATTGCACTGTTTAACCATATTCTTGTGTAGCTCAACGAGCTTTCTTAAATTAATTATTTTGAATTCTTTGTCAGGCAATTAACTCATAGATCCCCACTTATTTGGGTTTGGTTACTGGAAAATTATTATTCTCCTTTGGTGATGTCATGTTTCCTTGATTTTCCTGTTCCTTAAAGTCTGGTGTTTGAAGCAGTCATCTCCTCCAGTCCTTACTTGCTGGCTTTGAAAGAGAGACCTTCACTGGTCAATCTGACTGGGGATTCTGATGCTGTCAGAACTTTTTTATGGATGTACACTTTTTGCTCTCCCTTGGCAGGTAGACAATTCTTAAGATTGTGCACCTTCTCTCAATCCCACAAAGCCATGATGAGTGCTGAGGGCCTATTTGTATTCCCTAGG
>NW_023207386.1:0-529 GCF_002007445.2 Ailuropoda melanoleuca
ATGCATAGCAAAGCAAATCAAGCCAACAGAGCAGACATGCAGAGATTAAAGATGGAGTTTCCTGTCTGGTTTCCAGTTCTTTTTACTCCTTTGACAAGATGCCTATGTACACATATATCTTTTCATGTAAGGGAGTACAAGACTCAGATACTAGGTTGCCCATTTGACTATCAAACTCACCTGTGACCAAATGAGGTATTACTCATCAAAACCTAAGACTGGAAATGTCAACAGCAGGCTGCCAGGACATGTCTCTATATATTCCAATTCTGATTTCTCTTTTCTTTTAGCTGAACTTCTCTGTACAAAACCCAACATTTCTCAGGTAAGTGTACACAGGAGATTGTACAGCTATGGATGGTTATAACTATGTTGGTAGAGACGTAGAAAGGCACTGTGCTACCTTCTATTTTTTTTTGGAGGGGGGTGGGGGTTATTGAGACTTAAGTTGGTTTTTCTTTTTTAAAACCAAAGGATATCAACTGAACTAAATTGTGTCCCAGTTCATAGGTTAAAGTTCTAACCCCCA
>NW_023207387.1:0-205 GCF_002007445.2 Ailuropoda melanoleuca
AACCCGCTTCCAACGAAATGCTTGCTCCCTGGGGAAATCCTGTCAAAACTGCTCCCGGCAACGGAACGAAACGGCCCAAAACACGTCCGTCAGAAACAACACCGTTCAGGGACCGTCTTAGCACAATCATCACCCTTCATGAATAGGGAAACATGAGGGAAAGTGGTAGCGGATGCCTGACGAGAGTGCCCCATAGTGGTCTCTG
>NW_023207387.1:517-715 GCF_002007445.2 Ailuropoda melanoleuca
GCTTTGGTAACGAGAGTGAAACACGACGAAACCAGCACTGAGAAAGACAATTCGGCCAAAACCCGCTGCCAACGAAATGCTTGCTCCCTGGGGAAATCCTGTCAAAACTGGTGGCTGCAATGGAACGAAAAGGCCCAAAAACACGTCCGTCAGAAACAACACCGTACAGGGACCATGATAGCACTATCATCACCCTTC
>NW_023207387.1:825-982 GCF_002007445.2 Ailuropoda melanoleuca
AAATATCAACGATCATCATCTCTCGTGAGTATGGGAGCATGAATGAAAAGGTTCAGGATTTTTGAGACTCAGCACACTTCTCATTTGTAATAAAGCAGAGCCTCCAGGAAAACACCTCCAGCGAACAGCAGCCCTTTCACTGGGGACCTCGATTCCA
>NW_023207388.1:0-529 GCF_002007445.2 Ailuropoda melanoleuca
GTCTTTCCCAGCTCAGAGCCCACCACCTGCTGCCTGGTTCTGAACCCCACCCTGAGCTGTGTCTCCTCTGTCTTGATGACCCTCTCCTGGTGAGAGCCACGTGTGCAGACTGAGAAAGCACAGAACACCTGCCGTGAGACTTGAACTCACCCATAATTTTATCCCGTTAGTCCCTGTCTCAGTGTTGCCGTGTTTGCCTCTTTCTCAGCTTTGGTCGTGAGCAAAGTCCTCAAAGTCTAAAAACCCAGACTCAGCCCTGGGGGAAAGCTCTCTCTCCCAGAATTGGAAGTGGCACGTGCTGCATGTGGCCTGAGAAAAACTTGTCACCCTGGCAGCAAAACACCCAAAGCACCAAGGCTGGCTGCTAAGTCCGCAACTGTCTGTACGGCTCGGCTGGTGGGACGTCCGACTCTGGGTTTCAGCTCAGGTCACGATCTGGGTGTTTTGGGATTGGGCCACTGGGAGTCTGCCTGCGATGCTTGCTCTCCCTCTGCCCCTCCCCTGCTCATGCTTGCTCTCTCTCTCTCTC
>NW_023207389.1:0-529 GCF_002007445.2 Ailuropoda melanoleuca
AGACACACACATATATGCACACACATACATGTATATAGAAGTCATGTACATGACTGGTAACAGCAAAGAGAAATGGAATGTGCTGTATTACCAACTATGTTTTGAAATTTTCCCTAATTAGATGCTATTCTTAGTTGTTCTATTGATTTTATTATTTGGAACCTTAGAAACTGGGACATAAGAAGACTTAATTTACAGCATCTTCAGCAATTCCATCCAATTCTACTTAGTCTCTGAGCTCCTGAAGGATCTTTGAGTGCCGAAGCTGTAGTAGTCAAAGAAGAAACCCAGAGCCACTCCTTCCTTCCTTCGTGGAAAAACAACTGAGTTTAAATTGCTGAGTCCAGGAAGAATACAAAATTGAAGATACAAAATTTTGTATTTCATTTGACTTGGTATTTTGCCAAAAATGGAAGGAAATTCCACATTGACTTAGATATCTCTATGAGAACTTTAACAATAAGAGGGAATTTATATTTAATCTGAAATACAGTTCAATGTCTTATCCAGACTTTGCTATCATGTAGGG
>NW_023207390.1:0-529 GCF_002007445.2 Ailuropoda melanoleuca
AGACAGATGTCCCAGCATAGCAGTCAGGCAAGAGGTTCCTTCTTACTCAGGCTTTGTGTTTCATTCAGGTCTTCAATTGACTGGATGAGAGCTGTTCACACTAGGGAGGGAGATCTGCTTTGCTCAGTCCAGAAACTCCAATGTTCAACTCATCCACAACACCCTCACAGACACATCCAGAGTCATGTTTGACCAAGTTGTTGCATATAATTAACTTTCACAGAGATTCTGAGGCCAGCTGGTGATAGACGCTCTATCCAGCCACAGGTCATGTACACTCACCAATGTCATCCTTTTTTCCCTTGGTGTTCCTAATCCTTGGTGTGTCCAGACAAGGCAAGAACCCCGGGACAAGAACAGCTGTTTTATAAAAGCTAGAATCATGGGTTGTTAAAGGTGTAACAATGAGGAAAGTAAGGTCTACAGAAACAGGGACTTGTCCAAAACCACACGTCTTTTAAGTGGCAGAGTCAGAACTAGACCCAGGGCCTGCATATCATACTGCCCTGGAGTTTGTTCTTAAGGAGGG
>NW_023207391.1:0-529 GCF_002007445.2 Ailuropoda melanoleuca
CGGGGCAAAGGGTTTTAAAAAAACGTTGCCAAAATTTGCATTTTCCCCAAGACTACTGCATTGGCCTTTGGGAGAACTCCTTTGGGGCAATATCTCTTCCCACTTTAAAAAAAAATGGGATTATTTGTTGCCGTATTATGGAGACACAAGAGCTGTCTGTATATTCTAGATGTATACTCTTGATCAAATACATACTTCCAAGAAAAACAAAAAACGCTCCATTTAAAAAAAGAAACTTGACCAAGTTGCCTGGGGAAATTTTTAAAAATCTGTTCTGTTTTGCTGTTTTTACCTTCCAGGAAGATTAAAACGATAAAACGGCAAGAATGGACAAGAAACTACTTTGCAGGGAAACTGGAAAATCCCTTGGTCCGAGCGAGGCGAACGCAGTGGACGATCAAGGTAACTTATCCTAAGATCTTAAATCTTCCTTAGCTGTTCCCGCCATTCACAAATTTCCCTGGGTTTGTGTCTGTGCGTGCACGTGCCACATAATCTGATTTTCATTGCTGTAAACAGAGAGTGATGC
>NW_023207392.1:0-1236 GCF_002007445.2 Ailuropoda melanoleuca
ACCTTGTAGTAACAAGAGAGTGAAGGTGAGCCTACCTTCTGCAGGAGGGAATGATTGGCTTGCCGGATAATCCCACAGGCTGTCAGGGGGCTGGAGCTTAGTACTTGGGGAGAAGCTGTGCCTGGTCCCTGTGATGAGGAGGGCTGTTTGGCCAGGGGACCTGATCTGTGGGGGCACATGGGGAAGGGAACTTGGAGTGAGGCCATTTGAGGGCCTCTGATGTTATCCAATGCTAAGGCAACACTTCCTATTGAAACTTAATCTCAGGCTCTCCATCACAATGGACTCTGATGTCTCCATATCAATTTCAACCTGGGACTGAGACTTTTAAGGTGTAGGACAGGTGCTTCTGTAGGAAGTGAAGTTGGCACCTGAGCAAGAGGGAGAGGCGGTCGTCAAAACCAAATGTATCAACTCCCGTTGATGTTCACTCAGTTGATCCCATGGGAATCTCTAGGTGGCCAAGAGTAGAAGGAAGGGCTGACATCCTCCAGCGCTATGGAGTCTGGCAATGGACTGTGGACAGAAGCAGCCACCCCCACCCTCAGGTAGGATAAGCAGACTTTGGCTTCAGCCTCTAGCAAGAAGGCCTTGCTAACTATATTGAGCTGGTGGGGGGTACCATGACCCAAGGAATAACAGACAGCTGGATATGAAGGCTCAGAATCCGTGAGAGTCTCTATTTCCAGGAGAGCCCAGTACATGGCCAGCAATTGCTGCTTTCATGGTCTATAACCCAGGGCCAAGGAGGGCCGTTTCTTGCATTGGGATCCCATGGACAATTTACAGATACCATGGGTGGACCAGGGACTCCAGGAAGTGGGAGAGGAGGTTGCTAAAGCCTTTTCACTAGGGCACCAACAGGGGATTTTAACTTGGACCCACCCTAGAGCCTTTTGTTGAGGGGAGCCCCTCACAATGTAGGCTCATTGACAAGTTACAGCATNTTACAGCATCAATGGACTTCAGTAAAAATTATAAACATGGACTATGTCACCTCCAGAACCCAAAAAGTACTGAAAGATTTGGGATTTGCATGTCCCTTTTTGTTTTAAAAGATTTTATTTGGTTAATTGAGAGAGAGAGAACATGAGAGTGAGAGCACAAGGGGCGGGTAGGGGCAAAGGGAGAGGGCGAAGCAGGCTTCCCACTGAGCAGGGAGCCCGAGGTAGGGCTGGATCTCAGGACCAGGAGATCACGACCTGAGCCAAGGCAGGCACTTAACCCACAGAGCCA
>NW_023207393.1:0-4659 GCF_002007445.2 Ailuropoda melanoleuca
GTGTGTGTGTGTGTGTGTGTGTGTGTGTGTGTGTATGAGTGTATATGTGTGTCTGTGAGTAGATACCATCAGTTTTCCTATGATGATGTTCATGTCATCTGTGAAGGACATTTTTGTGTCTCCCTATCTAATCTGTCATCTTTTTAATTTCTTTTTCTTGCCTTATTGCCCTGGATAGGCTTCCCATAGATATTTGAATAGGAATGGTGCGAGTTGACATCCTTGCTTTGACCCAAGTCTTAGGGGAAAATATTCAGTATTTTCCCTCTAATGTAATGTTACCTATAGATTTTTGTGGGTGATCATTTGTGAAGTTAAGAAATTCCCTTCCATTCTAGTTGGGAGTTTTTATCATGGTTTGTTGTTGAATTTTATAAATTGCTTCAGTTAATATAATTATGTAGTTTTTCTTCTTTAGTCCTTTATTGTGGATTTCACCTACTGATTGTTTTAATGCTGACTCAGACTCATATTCATAAGATAAAACCCAATTGATTGAGAAGTATTATTATTATACATATTCCTGGGTACAATTTACTAATATATATTTTTTGAGAATTTGTATATGTATACTCATGGGGGATATTGGTCTTTAGTATCAAAAAAACTTTTTTTTTAAGTAATCTGTAGCTTAATCCTGATGGCCTTGTGTATGTTTAGAGATAAATCCTATGTGCTCCAATCAGAAGTGAGCCCAGGTCATTAAAGCACTTTGAGGAATTACAGTATTGAAATCTCTATTCTCTTCAATCTTCCAGATACTTTCTGCATCTTGGGATCACCTTTTTCAGTTCACTGGCTAGAGAGATGGGCCTTGTCCTACAACTTCTTTTGCAGTAAGACTCAAGATCAGTCCTGTTCCTTGGCAGTTCTTAGATTAAGGGCCAGAGTCAGGGCTTTGAAAAGTTACAGTACAAAACAAATGACAAAGATAAATGCAAAATGGCTAGTGGTTGTACAAAATCATTCATTTTACTGATGTGGAAAAGAGTAAGGAAAGGAAAATTAATTCAGAGCACTTTGATTAAGACTGTTTGGCCAAGGCTGAGTTAAACTCTCCTAGATTTACTTCTCCAAGTGTCTACTTCCTTAGACCACTGCACATAAGTTTTGAGTCATCTCTTTAGTCGCATGCAGTTTATGGGACAAGTTTAAGTTTTCAGGAGTAATACAAAAAGCATTAAGTCGAAAACCATCAAATTTTCTTATTCCTTATTTTCTGCATGTATGACAAGAATGTTTTAAGAGATAGTCTATCAAAACCATTAGAGGCTCCTTTACTGTGCTGTGCATCTGTGCTAATTATAGAGTTTATCATACTCCCCAGTAAATGTGTAGTGTAGCAGTCATTTTTATTAAAGTAATCCTTTCTCTGTCTCTGTCTCTCTCTCTTTTGTGATAGCTGGAGATTTTGGAAAGCATAAACACCTAATCCTGAATCTTGATATAGCAAAAAATAGAGACGTAGGATTCTGGGAGTGCTTCAAGGTTTTTCAGCATAAACACTGAAATGTCTTGGGAAAAACTGTCAATAGGGTAGGGTTTCATTCTTGACTCTGATTTTTTTTTTTTTTGGTCACTCTGGTCAACTCATTTTATCAGCCTGTTTCATTATCTTTCAACTAGAGGTAATCCATGTCAAAACATATCTTTCAGTATAAATTAATGGATGTAAATAACTCTTTGAATAAGTATAAAAGACATTTGGAATTTATGTGGAAATGATTAAGGATTATATTACAATAATTGTTCACAATAGCGCAACAACAAAAAAGGGACAGAGAAAACTTGATTTGCCTATAGTGACCAGTTCATTCAAGCCTGAGCCTTGTTTCTAGGTATAATCCCACATTATCCTTTAGTTTAGTTTAGTTTAGTTTATCCTTTAGCTTAGTTTAGAAGATAGAGGAGTGAGTCTGTATATCTACTATTTTCCAGAAGGAGAACTATCTCTCCCATACAATATACTAACAGTAGATCTCTAAGTAAGAATGAAAGACATCACACATAAGGTATGGTAGAGGAAAATGCTCATTCATACTACCTTTTTGTCTTTGGAATGCCTTGCCCTTTTTCATTATCAAATTTCTGTTCCTCCTTCAAAATAGATCTCATATTCCACCCATTTTTTAACAATCCAAGTTCATTGGTTCAGTTTGTCTGCTTTTATGGATTCCTCAGGTCAATATCCAATCGTTTATAGTATTATTTGCTAAAAATTAAATTAGTTGTCTTTCATTTTTTTATACCCTACCCATATTGAAAACATATAGCATTTTTAATTCTCATTGACTTTGCACACAGCCCTCTTCCTAGTTTGGAAGGTCCTCCATCTGTCTGTCTACTTGGAAAATTTTTGTTTATCTCTTAAATCTTCTGTGTTTCTGTGACTCTTCTGCAGACTTATTCAAGTGTCTACTAGGTGACTACCGAGTCACTAACTGTATGACTTTATCCTTCTGCCATTAGTAATATTCCTCAACTATATGTTCCTTCAGCACAGGAGATAATGCCTTTTCATCATATTCATGCCTTTAGCATATCAAATATGCCTTTACAATGAGCAGTTCATTGTAAAGTTGATGCCATGTAGCAGGTGATCAGTACATATATTTAATTGCTTTATTAGGAATAATTGATACATAATAAGCTGTACATATTTAAAGTACATACTTCAATGAGTTATGATGTATGTATACTCCTGTGAAACCATCACCACAATCAAGATCATGACCATATTCATCAAATAAATATTTGCTTAATGAAAAATATGGTTTAGTCTTAAATGCCGATAACATTTATTCTCAATTTTATATCCTACATAAAACCAAATTCAGAAATGAATATGCTGAGTGTATGCCTCATGCCAGTCACTGCAGAGATTGGGGGTATGCAGAGATGAATAGTGGCTACTCCTGCTCTTAAGAGACTTGGTCTCTGGCTCTGATTTTAGAATAGAAATGAATTTTTATATTCACCAAATATTGTCCATTGCCTCTCAAATCTTATCTGTGTATGTGGTTTAGAACAGGATGAAAGACTATCCTCAGAAGCAGTTCGTAGAATGAGGGGCTGGAGATCACAGAGACCCTAAAGAGTGAGGATGAAGAGTCACAGGAGGTTTGAACATGAATGCACTCATTGTCAGGTGACAGAAATGAGGCCTGGAGTAGAACCAAGGTTAGAGCTGAAGTCAGGATGAATTAAGATGTGGATGATGGATCAGTAATGGAAAAATTAGAGTATTAGAAGAACCAAAAGAATAGAATTTTTAAAAAATGTATAAAATGGAATTGATTGAAAAATGAAATTAAGTGCACAGATACTGGTCAAGAGATAGCATGCACTTTTTGTATATAGACTTCCATACATTTCTGTGTCAAACTTTGGGTAGAGAGGATAAGATGAGGCTTCATAGAAGCATCTAAATGGTTTGGATGCCCCATATTTATGGTTAACTGATTTTGATTTCAACCTACAATTTTCTCTGTTCTATTAGAATGTATCCAGACTTTCAACTTAAAATTCAGTGCAACCCAGAACACTTATAAAACTTTTTACTCTATGCCTCCATTCAACTGGTTGGTCTCCTTCCACTATATTTACCAATTCAAGCTCCATGATATTTTAGTTGCATTCTCAAATTGCTCTCTTGTAATGTTCTCCCTATCCTGGTTACATTTCTTACTGTTTATTTCCTTCCGCTCCCTATCCTGGTTACATTTCTTATTGTTTATTTCTTTCCGCCGTACTAGTTATTATTTAAAGCATAACACTGGTCTGAACCCTCTGTTGATGTCTTCTACAAACTCTCTAACCATCAGTGTCCTCTGTCTTCTGTCTACACCTAGCACTGAGTATTTGGGCCATGCATTTTGTCTCTTTGTTTTCACCATATTATTCCAAAGGCTGTTTATTCCAAACTATCTTGCATTGGTTACAGTTGGATTCATGCATATTAGTTTCCTTCTACAACAGGATTTATGAGCACCTAAAGTACAGAAAAAAGATCTCAGCAGTGTCTCACATAGCAGTAAGGCTAGATGTTTACGGAGTCCTTGTTAATTACAGATATTTGCAATCTCATATTTTTCTATGTCTGGGTTGATAATAGATTAGTGATGGGCTTCATGCTTTCTCATGGCTTCCCAACAAGTAGTACTCTCCCTCCTGAGAGAGGTGACTCATTGAAAGCAGTGGGCAAGGAATGCAAGTTTAAAGTGCAAGGTAGATGGACCTTGAGTGAAAACAGGAAGATTTAGGATACCTGTAGAAAGACAAGTCAGCATTATATAGAGACGAATTAATACTTTGGGATTAAACTGTCTGTGAAGGATAGAAGCATGGCAGACTAAAAATAGGCACGAAGTAATTCAGAAGCTAATCAGCCTCTGTCACAGATAAAATTAATAAGTAAAAAAGTTTTAACAAGACATTAGCCGTCTGAACAGCCCAGAAGGCCTGGAGAGGGAGATGAGAATATTATGGCTGCAGCATTAACATCGCTGTTATTAGGTTGGTGATGATTAACAGGATGTGGTCCCACAGGGAGCAAGGTGAGCCTTCATAGGACAGCACTATGTCAGGAGATGATGGTCTCAAATTGGATAGCAAAGGTGAACTGTCTTTCAGGAGGGACATCAGGCCCAAGGACACAAA
>NW_023207395.1:0-529 GCF_002007445.2 Ailuropoda melanoleuca
AGCAGGGAGTCTGCTTAAGGATTCTCTCTCTCCTCCCTCTGCCCCTTGTCCCACTCATTCTCTCTCTCTCTCTCTCTCTCTCAAATAAATGAATAAACCTTAAAAAAGAAGTGCATGGGTGAACGGGCTATTTTCAGGCAGGATGAGATGTTGTGTGTCAGTAAGCAAGGGCACGCAGAGGGAGAGGGTGGGGTGAGTGGGCCCAGGTTTGCTCCCTGTGGGGACAAAAAGGAGTCTTGAAATTGGACATTGGTTCTCCTCCCGGGTTTCTTCAGCAGCAGGCGAGGACCATGGGCCAGTATAAGGCCTGCTCCTTAGAACCGCCGTGGGCCATTGGCTCGCCCTGCGGGTCACTATGCAAACGCCACTGTCTTGGAGGGCTGCTGGCTGCATCGGGGGGAGACGCTAGAAACTTTGGGCAAACTGAAGGTAATGCTCTCACCTGTCCCTGCTCCTTTGAGCAGCCAGGTGGGAGCCGACTCCTGGCAGTTTCTTTGAAACTCTGACCTTTTGGTTTATTCAACCAACG
>NW_023207396.1:0-529 GCF_002007445.2 Ailuropoda melanoleuca
CCCTGAGCTGAAGGCAGACGCTTAACCGCTGTGCCACCCAGGCGCCCCTGTTTATTCTATTTTTAAACAATATTATTTAGGATTTCCAACATGGGAGACCATGCCATCTGCAAATAGAGTTAGTTTTACTCCTTCCTTTTTGTCTAAATGACTATTATTCCTTTTTCTTGCCTAGTTGCCCTGTCTAGAACCTTCAGTTCAATACTGAATACAAGCGCAAAAGTAGACATCCTTGTTTTGTTCCTGACATTTAGGGTAAAGCTTTCAATCTTTTACTATTAATTGTGATGTTTGCTGTGGGTTTTTCACAGATGCCCTTTATTAGATTTCAGAAGTTTCCATCTGTTCCTAGGTGGTTGAGCATTATTATCACCAAAAGGTGTTGGAATTTGTCAAGTGCCTTTTCTGGATCAGCCGAGATGATCATGTGGTTTTGTTCTTTATTCTGTTAATATGGTGTACTGCATTGATTGATATTTATATGTTGAAACAATCTTTCATCACTGGGATAAATCCCACCTTATTATGG
>NW_023207397.1:0-529 GCF_002007445.2 Ailuropoda melanoleuca
AGTCATAGTTAGATCAGGTCTGCCCCTCATTAACCGGTAATTTGATATTTCTTCAGGATGGCATTCTCCCCACCGCCCCCCACCATGTATTGTATGTTTTTGTCTAATTTTTCAAAGAACGCGTGAGGGTGTTTTCATTAAGATAAAAACGATAGAGAAGTAAACGTAGCAGAACAGGAGAGTCACCTGCCCTCCTCCCCACACCCATATCCTTCTCCAGAGGCACCTCGGTTACTAGAAGTAACTGCTGTCTCTGTCCATCTACATCCGTATGTCTATACCTGTGCACATGGGGTTGTTGTGGGGTTTGTATTTAATTTAGTTTTTATTTTGATTGAAGTTTTGGATGTCAACAGTTTAGTGAATCAGCTGCTTCTCTAGGCTCACGATGAAAAACCAAAGTCCTGCCCTGTCGCTACCCTTCCATTTCCCTCTTTCCAGAAACAGTCCACCTCTATTCCCTTAGCTGGCTTTTTGGGTATTTACCCTCATATTGCTAAAGACATTTCTTACATGACTACTTATCATG
>NW_023207398.1:0-529 GCF_002007445.2 Ailuropoda melanoleuca
AGTGGCTATTACTGTTACTTAAGATGGTAAAAGTTCATTTAGCAGGAACACAATTGATTGACCTTGAAAAACGTTCCTCACTCTTGGCTCATCTGGATTGGCACATGACAGAGGAGGAAATGGAAGGTTTTAGGGATGTGACTCTGGTCTTACAACCACTGACCAACAGAACTGAGCTGCTCTGAGAATCTACAGACATTAAAGAATCATTGCCTGTGTTGTTCTAATATTCTTGTTCTCTTTACTCAAACTTTGGATGGTAAGTGATGCCAGACAGTTCTCATGCCAAGAAACTGTATTCAAAACCATGCATGTGTGCCCATGGGTGGATGGAAAGAGAGAGAAAAACAGCAATTTCTCTGACCACTATAGTGAGACCTAGGCAGAGGGTGACAGCTAGCTGTCTGTGTCCTCAGTGCTTACAATAGGAACCTGCTGACTTAAAGTAGCATATGACCCATGGAGGTTGTCTACAAGCACCATTATTGTGACCCTGACAGTGACAGAGGTGAGACCCAGACTACCCTTC
>NW_023207399.1:0-529 GCF_002007445.2 Ailuropoda melanoleuca
CAGAGCATCTGCTCCACCTTTCTAGCTCTCTCTAGCTCATCAGGAAGGTTGCTCTGCCGTTCTCAATTCAACACTTTTCTCAGTGTATTCCGAGAATTCTGTCAGGTACTGTGAGGTTTCAGAGATGAGCTAGGACACAAAGCAGATCTTAAGAACTTTAAATCGGGCAGAAAGAAAAGCCATACAGTGCTTCAGTGGCATTGGAAGAGAACAATGAACTCTTACCAAGGACTGTCGGAGGCAGACTTGAGCCAAGTTGACAGAGTACGTGAGAGACAGGCATCGGTCCGCTGTGGCTCGCCTACCGGGCTCGTGGAAGGACACAGGGTGGAGAGTGACACTGAGGGGTCAGGGAGAGCACCACACAAAGGGCTTGGATTTAGGGATGAAGGGAATGAGGAATTGAAAATTGGAGGCTGGGAGATCAGTGAGAAGGATCTGGCTGCAGCCTGGCCAGGGCAGACCAGGACAGGGAGAGTGAGAGCTGGAGCGCCCGCAGGAGAGCAGAGGGGTAGAGCTGACAGGCAGG
>NW_023207400.1:0-5409 GCF_002007445.2 Ailuropoda melanoleuca
GAGAAAAACATGCACCCAAGGATCCTTTATCCAGCAAGGCTGTCATTCAGAATTGATGGAGAAATAAAGATCCTCCAGAATCGGCAGTCATTAACCAATTTTGTAACCATGAAACCAGCCCTACAGGAGATATTAAGGGGGGGTTCTATAAATGTAAAAAGGCCCCAAGAGTGATACAGAATCACAACCGGTACAAACAAAGACTTAACTGGCAACATGGCATCATTAAAATTCTATCTCTCAGTTCTTAGTGCCAATGTGAATGGTTTAAACGCTCCCATAAAATGCCACAGGGTTGCAGAANTTGCAGAATGGAAAAAAAGAAATGATCTATACTTTTGCTGTCTACAAGAGACTCATTGTGAACCCAAAGTTGCATTCAGACTGAGAGTAGGGGGATGGAGTACCATCTTTCACGCAAATGAACCTCAAAAGAAAGCTGGGGTAGAAATTCTCATATCTGATAGATTGGATTTTAAACTGGAGACTATAGTTAGAGAAACGGAAGGGCACTATATTATTCTTAAAGGAAGTATTCAACAAGTGGATATGACAATAATAAACATATATGCCCCCAACAGGGAGCAGCAAGATACAGAAGCCAACTCTTTTTTTTTTTTAAGATTTTATTTATTTATTCGACAGAGAGAGAGACAGCCAGCGAGAGAGGGAACACAAGCAGGGGGAGTGGGAGAGGAAGAAGCAGGCTCATAGCGGAAGAGCCTGACGTGGGGCTCGATCCCATAACGCCGGGATCACGCCCTGAGCCGAAGGCAGACGCTTAACCGCTGTGCCACCCAGGCGCCCACAGAAGCCAACTCTTAATGAGAATTAAGAGACATACAGATAAAAATACATTAATAGTAGGGGACCTCAACACCCCACTATCAGAAATAGACAGAACACCCTGGCAAAAACTAAGCAAAGAATCAAAGGCTTTAAATGCCATACTCGACAAGTTGGACCTCATAGATATATATAGAACACTACACCCCAGAAGCAAAGAATACTCATTCTATTCTAATGCCCATGGAACACTCTCAAGAATAGATCATGTTCTGGGACACAAAACAGGTCTCAACAAATACCAAAAGATTGAAATTATCCCCTGCATATTCTCCGACAACAACACTCTGAAATTGGAACTCAACCACAAAGAAAAATATGGAGGAAACTCAAACACTTGGAGACTAAGAACCATCCTGCTCAAGAATGACTCGACCAAAGCAACCTTTTTCAAGACACATCTCCAAAGGCAAGAGAAACAAAAGATAAAATGAACTTATGGGACTTCATCAAGATACAAAGCTTCTGCACAGCCAAGGAAACAGTCAAAAAACTAAGATGCAGCCTACAGATTGGGAGAATATATTTGCAAAGGACACTACAGATAAAGGACTGGTATCCAAGATCTACAAAGAACTTCTCAAACTCAATACACGAGAAACAAATAAACAAATCAAAAAATGGGCAGAAGATTTGAACACTTTTCCAAAGAAGACATACAAATGGCTAACAGACACATGAAAAAATGTTCAAAATCATTAGCCATCAGGGAAATTCAAATCAAAACCACACTGAGATGCCACCAAACCCCAGTTAGAATGGCAAAAATAGACAAGGCAAGAAACAACAATTGTTGGAGAGGATGTGGAGAAAGGGGATCCCTCCTACATTGTTGGTGGGAATGCAAGTTGGTACAGCCACTCTGGAAAACAGTGTGGAGGTCCCTTAAAAAGTTAAAAATTGAACTACCCTATGACCCAGCCATTGCACTACTGGGTGTTTACCCCAAAGATACAGACGTAGTAAAGAGAAGGGCCATATGCACCCCAATGTTCATAGCTGCATTGTCCACAATAGCCAAATCATGGAAGGAGCCGAGATGCCCTTCAACAGATGACTGGATTAAGAAGCTGTGGTCCATATATACAATGGAATATTACTCAGCTATCAGAAAGAACGAATTCTCAACATTTGCTGCAACATGGACGGCACTGGAGGAGATAATGCTAAGTGAAATAAGTCAAGCAGAGAAAGACAATTATCATATGATTTCTCTCATCTATGGAACATAAGAACTAGGANCCACCTTACGCCAGTTAGAATGGCAAAGATAGACAAGGCAAGAAACAACAATTGTTGGAGAGGATGTGGAGAAAGGGGATCCCTCCTACATTGTTGGTGGGAATGCAAGTTGGTACAGCCACACTGGAAACCAGTGTGGAGGTCCCTTAAAAAGTTTAAAATTGAGCTACCCTATGACCCAGCCATTGCACTACTGGGTGTTTACCCCAAAGATACAGACGTAGTAAAGAGAAGGGCCATATGCACCCCAATGTTCATAGCTGCATTGTCCACAATAGCCAAATCATGGAAGGAGCCGAGATGNATTCATAGCAGCAATGCCTACAATAGCTAAATTGTGGAAGGAGCCGAGATGCCCTTCAACAGATGACTGGATTAAGAAGTCATGGACCATATATACAATGGAATATTACTCAGCTATCAGAAAGAACATATTCTCAACATTTGCTGTAACATGGATGGCACTGGAGGAGGTAATGCTATGTGAAATAAGTCAAGCAGAGAAAGACAACTATCATATGATTTCTCTCATCTATGGAACATAAGAACGCGGACGATCGGTAGGGGAAGAAAGGTATAAAGAAAGGGGGGTAATCAGAAGGGGGAATGAAACATGAGAGACTATGGAAAAAACTGAGGGCTTCAGAGGGGAGGGGGGTAGGGGAATGGGATAGACCAGTGATGGGTAGTAAGGAGGACACTTATTGCATGGTGCACTGGGTGTTATATGCAACTAATGAATCATCCAGCTTTACATCAGAAGTCGGGGATGTACTGTATGGTGACTAACATAATATAGTAAAAAATCATAAAGAAAAAAAAATGACTCGATAAACCAGGAAATCAAAAATCAATGTAAACAATTTATGGAGACCAACGAGAATGAAAATACAACAGTCCAAAACCTATGGGATACCGCAAAGGCACAACTAAGGGGGAAATACATAGCCATCCAAGCCTCACTCAAAAGAATAGAAAAATCTAAAATGCAGTTTTTATATTCTCACCTCAAGAAACTGGAACAGCAACAGAGGGACAGGCCTAACCCACTGACAAGGAAGGAGTTGACCAAGATTAGAGCAGAAATCAATGAATTAGAGACCAGAACCACAGTAGAGCAAATAAACAGGATTAGAAGCTGGTTCTTTGAGAGAATCCATAAAATTGAGAGACCACTGGTAAGACTTATCCAAAAGAAAAGAGAAAGGACCGAAATTATTAAAATTATGAATGAAAAGGGAGAGGTCACGACCAACACCGTTGAATTTGGAAGGATTATTAGAAATTTTTATCAACAGCTATATGCCAAAAAACTAAACAATCTGGAAGAGATGGAGGCCTTCCTGGAAACCTATAAACTACCAAGACTGAAACAGGAAGAAATAGATTTCTTAAATAGGCCAATTAACTATGAAGAAATTGAGTCAGTGGTTAACAACTTTCCAAATAACAAAACTCCGGGCTCGGATGGTTTTCCTGGGGAGTTCTACCAAACATTCAAAGAAGAAATAATACCTATTCTCCTAAAGCTATTTCAAAAAATAGAAACAGAAGGAAAGCTACCAAACTCATTCTATGAGGCTAATATTACCTTGATCCCCAAACCAGGCAAAGACCCCCTCAAAAAGGAGAATTACAGACCGATTTCTCTAATGAATATGGATGCCAAAATCCTCAACAAGATCCTTGCTAATAGAATCCAACAGTACATTAAAAGGATTATCCATCATGATCAAGTGGGATTCATACCTGTAATGCAAGCGTGGTTCAACATTCACAAATCAATCAGCGTGATACATCATATCAACAAGAAAAGACTCAGGAACCATATGATCCTCTCAATTGATGCAGAAAAAGCATTTGACAAAATACAGCATCCTTTCCTGATTAAAACCCTTCAGAGTGTAGGAATAGAGGGTACATTTCTCAATCTCATAAAAGCCATCTATGAAAAGCCTACTGCAAGCATTATTCTCAATGGGGAAAAGCTGGAAGCCTTTCCCTTAAGATCAGGAACACGACAAGGATGCCCACTCTCGCCACTATTATTCAACATAGTACTAGAAGTCCTTGCAACAGCAATCAGAAGACAAAAAGGGATCAAAGGTATCCAAATCGGCAAAGAAGAAGTCAAACTGTCTCTCTTTGCAGATGACATGATACTCTATATGGAAAACCCAAAGGAATCCACTCCCAAACTATTAGAAGTTATAGAACAATTCAGTAAGGTGGCAGGATACAAAATCAATGCNAGATGCAGGAAAGCATTTGACAAAATACAGCATCCTTTCCTGATTAAAACCCTTCAGAGTGTAGGAATAGAGGGTACATTTCTCAATCTCATAAAAGCCATCTATGAAAAGCCTACTGCAAGCATTATTCTCAATGGGGAAAAGCTGGAAGCCTTTCCCTTAAGATCAGGAACACGACAAGGATGCCCACTCTCGCCACTATTATTCAACATAGTACTAGAAGTCCTTGCAACAGTAATCAGGCGACAAAAAGTGATCAAAGGTATCAAAATCGGCAAAGAAGAAGTCAAAATGTCTCTCTTCGCAGATGACATGATGCTCTATATGGAAAACCCAAAAGAATCCACTCCCAAACTATTAGAAGTTATAGAACAATTCAGTAAGGTGGCAGGATACAAAATCAATGCCCAGAAATCAGTTGCATTTCTATACACGAATAACGAGACTGAAGAAAGAGAAATTAGGGAATCCATCCCATTTACAATAACACCAAAAACCATACGTTACCTTGGAATTAACTTAACCAGAGACGTAAAGGACCTATATCCTAGAAACTATAGATCACTTTTGAAAGATATTGAGGAAGACATAAAAAGATGGAAAAATATTCCATGCTCATGGATTGGAAGAATTAACATAGTTAAAATGTCCATACTACCCAGAGCAATCTACACTTTCAATGCTATCCCGATCAAAATACCGAGGACATTTTTCAAAGAACTGGAACAAATAGTCCTTAAATTTGTATGGAACCAGAAAAGGCCCCGAATCTNTAAGAGAAATTAGGGAATCTATCCCATTTACAATAGCACCAGAAACCATATGTTACCATGGAATTAACCAGAGACGTAAAGGATGTATATTCTAGAAACTATAAATCACTCTTGAAAGACATTGAGGAAGACATAAAAAGATGGAAAAATATTCCATGCTCATGGATTGGAAGAATTAACATAGTTAAAATGTCCATGCTACCCAGAGCAATCTACACTTTCAATGCTATCCCGATCAAAATACCGAGGACATTTTTCAAAGAACTGGAACAAATAGTCCTTAAATTTGTATGGAA
>NW_023207400.1:5503-7241 GCF_002007445.2 Ailuropoda melanoleuca
CACCAAAAACCATGCGTTACCTTGGAATTAACTTAACCAGAGACGTAAAGGACCTATATCCTAGAAACTATAGATCACTTTTGAAAGATATTGAGGAAGACATAAAAAGATGTGGAACAATATTCCATGCTCATGGATCGGTAGAATTAACAGTTAAAATGTCCATTCTACCCAGAGCAATCTACACTTTCAATGCTATCCCAATCAAAATATCAAGGACATTTTACAAAGAACTGGAACAAATAGTCCTTAAATGTGTATGGAAACAGAAAAGGCCCCGAATTTCCAAGGAACTGTTGAAAAGGAAAAACAAAGCTGGGGGCATCACAATGCCGGATTTCGAGCTGTACTACAAAGCTGTGATCACAAAGACAGCATGATACTCGCACAAAAACAGACACATGGACCAATGGAACAGAACAGAGAACCCAGAATTGGACCTTCGGCCCTTTGGGCAACTAATCTTTGGTTAAGCAGGAAAAAACATCTGGTGGAAAAAAAGACAGTCTCTTCAATAAATGGTGCTGGGAAAATTGGACAGCACATGCAAAAGAATGAAACTTGACCACTCTCTCACACCATACACAAAAATAAACTCCAAATGGATGAAAGACCTCAATGTGAGACAGGAATCCATCAAAATTCTAGAGGAGAACATAGGCAACAACTTCTATGACATCGGCCAGAGCAACCTTTTTCACGACACATCTCCANCGCCAAAGCTAACTTTTTCATGACACATCTCCAAAGGCAAGAGAAACAAAAGATAAAATGAACTTATGGGACTTCATCAAGATAAAAAGCTTCTGCACAGCCAAGGAAACAGTCAAAAAAACTAAGAGGCAGCCCACGGNGCAGCGTACGGAACGGGAGAATATATTTGCAAATGACACTACAGATAAAGGACTGGTATCCAAGATCTACAAAGAACTTCTCAAACTCAATACACGAGAAACAAATAAACAAATCATAAAATGGGCAGAAGATATGAACAGACACTTTTCCAATGAAGACATACAAATGGCTAACAGACACATGAAAAAATGTTCAAAATCTTTAGCCATCAGGGAATTTCAAATAAAAACCACACTGATATACCTACCACCTTACCCCAGTTAGAATGGCAAAAATAGACAAGGCAAGAAACAATTGTTGCAGAGGATGTGGAGAAAGGGGATCCCTCCTACATTGTTAGTGGGAATGCAATTTTGTACAGCCGCTCTGGAAAACAGTGTGGAAGTCCCTTAAAGAGTTAAAAATTGAGCTACCCTATGATCCAGGCATTGCACTACAGGGTGTTTACCCCAAAGATACAGCCCTTCAACAGATGACTGGATTAAGAAGCTGTGGTCCATATATACAATGGAATATTACTCAGCTATCAGAAAGAACGAATTCTCAACATTTGCTGCAACATGGACGGCACTGGAGGAGATAATGCTAAGTGAAATAAGTCAAGCAGAGAAAGACAATTATCATATGATTTCTCTCATCTATGGAACATAAGAACTAGGAGGATCGGTAGGGGAAGAAAGGGATAAAGAAAAGGGGGGTAATCAGAAGGGGGAATGAAACATGAGAGACTATGGACTATGAGAAACAAACTGAGGGCCTCAGAGTGGTGGGGGGTGGGGGATTGGGATAGACTGGTGGTGGGTATTAAGGAGGGCACGTATTGCATGGTGCCCTGGGTGTTATACGCAACTAATGAAGCATCGAACTTTCCATTGGAATCCGG
>NW_023207401.1:0-529 GCF_002007445.2 Ailuropoda melanoleuca
TAGCTCCTCATAGAACTTTTAAGGGATAAGTATTATCAGAGACCTTTTTTAGCTTGTGGGGAAACTGAGACTCAGAGTAGTTAAGAAACTCAGGATCATAAGGGCCAGCACCAGGATTCAAACACAGATCTGTCAGAGCACTGAAGCTAAAGTGGCATCGAGCGGTTACCTGCTTCATTTGATCTTTATGGACAGCCAAATTAAATCATTTAGACCCAGCCTTTCATTTTGAAATATAAATGATCTCTAAATTCATGCCTATTTATGTCATGTCAGCAATGAGCAGAGGGCTGAGTGGAAGAGACATCATCAGCTCTAAATCCAGGCAATCTTCAACAGTGAAGGTAGGGGACTGGTGGGGTAACAGGGGCATGGGCTTTGAAACTGGACAGATCAGGGTTTGAGACCTGGGTGGCTTTGAGGAAGTAACTAACCATTCTCAGTGTTCCCTGTAAATCGGGGAGAATAGTGCCACTTTCCTAGGGTTGTTGGGAGGACCATGTAAGATGATGCTTGTAAAGCACCCAGG
>NW_023207403.1:0-529 GCF_002007445.2 Ailuropoda melanoleuca
CAAATTTTCAACGAAACCTGTACATTTTAACAGTATTATCCATTCATGTTATTATATAAACCTCTTTTTACTGCAGGGAAATTTAATAGCTGAAATGAAATCTTGTCTCCCTTTTTACAGATAAATTAAAGTCCTGGATTATGTCTAAAATCACTTTCCTGCATTTTCTTCTTATTTCACTGAGTCTCAGTCAAAAGAGCTGACTTAAGTTAGAGAAATGGGGGTTACCTGTTCATCAGTAGTGCCCTGATTAAGGCCTACCTCCTTCCATTGGAGTAGAGCTTTTTAGTATGGCCATATGGACTTCTATCTAGAAGACTGTCCCATGTTCTTGTAAATTTCCAGAGGGACAATAAGACACACAAGATCACAGCACCAGCCCTACATTTTCTCTACAAACACTCAGGATCCATGTGACACTGGCAGCTATAAAATCTAAGCATATTCCCATAAGCAAGAGCATTTTCCAAGTAAAAATGATGTCCCTAAAATATAAAAGATGTTACAAGATACAGTCTACAAAACAAAA
>NW_023207404.1:0-4700 GCF_002007445.2 Ailuropoda melanoleuca
CCCCCTGCTTGTGTTCCCTCTCTCGCTGTCTGTCTCTGTCAAATTAATAAATAAAATCTTTAAAAAAAAAAAAAAAGTAAGTTCTGTGAGAACTGGGATTTTGTCTCCTTGTCAGGAACTTTGTTCCTATCACTGGCATGCAGTGGGCACTAAAGAAATCTTATTAAATGTGTGGCTTTTTTTTTTAAGATTTTATTTATTTATTTATTTATTTGAGATAGAGCAAAGCAGAGGGGGAGGAGCAGAGGGAGAGGGGCAAAGGAGAGGGAGATGCGGACTCCCTGCTGAGCAGGGAGCCCTGTGTCGGGCTCTATCCCAGAACCCAATATCATGACCCAGCAAAAGGTCTTCGCATAACGGACTGAGTCACCCAGGCCGCCTACATGTGTGACTTATTAAATGATATATTTGGTCATGCCTAAAAAGGGGTGGGGTAGGGAGTAGGAGCAACATCAGGAGACCCTGAGCGGAGGAAACTGGGGTGGTAGAATTTAGCACTAGAACCCTTGTCCTAGAGTTGAGATTCGAATCTGGGTCTCCAGAATCCCTTTCACCGCCCCAAGCTATCTCTCCATTAGTGGAGTATTGATTCGATGACTCAAGTCCTGGTTAGCCCTGTCTTAGGAGACGCTCAGTCATAGATCGTCTTTGTTGCCTATTACAACAGTGCAGCGCAGACATCACCTTACAAATGGGTTCTGGTTCACATAAAGCACGACCAGACCCACACTCTCTTGAACTTGCAAGAATGGGTAAGGAAGATGTATGATAGATGTAAGATAGCCCGGAAGGCTCAGTGCCGGCCCAGGTCTCCGGCTCCGCAGTTGAGGTTTCAGGTTTCAATCCTCCCAGGAGCACGGGCTGTCGCAGCGCGCACTGTGCGGCTGCCGCCTCCGCCTGCACGTCTCCGCTAAGGCAGCACGCGAAAGCCAATTCCAGGCGCGGCCGCGCACTCGTCTGCCCTAGACGGAGGTTGGGCGCCGCGGCTGAGCTGCTGCTAGGCTGCTCTAGCTGCGCGCGCTGGGAGGCGGCGGTCGCAGCTGGGCCGGGACTTCCTTCCTCTACCGCAGGACAACAAAACAACCCGGCAGCAGGCACTGAGCTCTTGGCAGCTGTCTGGGCGAGAGGCGCAGCGATGGGCTCCGTGCTGAGCAGCGATAGCGGCAAATCCGCCCCCGCCTCGGCCGCCCCGCGGGCCCTGGAGCGCAAGGGGGACCCCGAGCTGCCCGTCACGTCCTTCGACTGCTCCGTGTGCCTCGAGGTGTTGCACCAGCCCGTTCGGACCCGCTGTGGCCACGTGTAAGTGCCAGGGGAGCTCGGCTTGCGCGCCCACTTCTGGGGAGAGTGAGGTTGGGGGAGCTGAGGGCATGGGGGATTTCGGAAGCCAGCGCCTGAAGGGAGCTACTGCAGGGAGACACCCGGACCCGTCGAGTCCAGGCCACGGGAAAAAATGACCGTTCGGAAGGTGACACAGGATTTCAGGAGGCGAAAACAGCAACAAGCGGGCCCTGCACCGCCTCCCGTCCCCCCGCCCCATGCCCGTTGCTGCTTGATCCCGAAGCCCAGGTGTAGAGCCCAGGGGTGGGGTTCCCAAGCGCGGGATCCTCCAGGAGCCAGGGCTCACCAGCGGAGGAGGGTGCTCTTAGCTGGACAGGCAGCACCCGCTTGGGCACCAGGCAGTGGGCTCCTGCTGAGCAGTTACCCCGCTGAGCTCAGCTAATCGGGAGGTGCTTACCCCTCTCCTCCGGTCGGTTTTGTTTTGCTGGCTCTCTGCACGTGTTCCACATTGCTCACTGAGAGCCTCTTGAGCAAACAAAAGATATGTGCAAATTGGCCTTCCACCCCCACCTCCCTTTCCTAATACAGACACTCAGGACCCTCAAAGATCAACTCAAATTAGACCATCCAAGTGACTCTGTAGTCTTCAGAGTTTAAGTACCTGTCAGGGTGGGGCTGGGACTTGAACGTTCGCACCAAGCCCTTGAGTGTAGCCCTTTAAAACCCAACCACGAAGTGACAGGAGGTTGCAGACAACCTACCTGCCTTCTGCAGCGCTTCCCTAAAGCGATGAAAAGTATAGATAAAATTGAGTAGTTTCTAAAAAGAGTTTGAAAACAAAATCCCTATATAAAATTGGCACGTCGCTAATGTGTGCTTGAGTAACGAGTAATGGGAGTTGAATCTATGGATTCGTGTTCTCTGTTTACGTAGAAGCTTTCTTTCCGTGGCTGCACGGCTGTGCGACCGAGTGTGTGCGTGTTGGGGTGGGCGGAGGGGGGGGAGTTGCACAGAGCGAGAGCGGAAGCCCACGTAATGTCTTCTTTGACCGTTTAACTATAGTTTGATGAAGCGCCAGGGCAGTACCGCAATGGCTAGTAAGTGCTTTCGGCTTGCCAGGGGGAAAATACCATATTATAAATGCAAGGGCACAAAATGGTTTTCAAAGGACTTAGGTGGTCCTTGACACATAGACTAGTAACTGAGAGCCACCACTGAAAAGCTGGTGTGATCCAGGAAGAAAAATGCAGCCCACACAGTGTTTAAATAGAGAGTGCCCTGGTCATTATTTTGTGGCTGTATTTTCAAGGCCTGTTGTTTCAGCTTTGTACTTTAAACTCAAGTCTAATTGACCTCCTGACTGATTACTGATGTTGTTTCCCAGCTGTCCAGATGTAGCTCATTGACATAAATCCCAAGGCCAAGACGGAAGCCAAGATACCATCGTGTAACAGTATAACATATTGATTAGTTCAGGGTGATAAGCATGGGTAAATTTAGTCAGTATGAGCATTAAAACTTTAAAGTTGCACCAAAGATGCACAGTGGGCGTGGAGTATTGAAGGTTCCTTTTGTAGAACTGAATTGGGTGACTTCGGTATTGGAGATTGTTACCTGATTGGGGATTGTTTTCCCTGATTTGGATTTTGAAGGCTGTAACTTACTGTTTGCAGTGTTTTTGCCTCCGGGAAAGGATAATATAAATGTGTAAAAAGTTAAATCTCTTGTTTAATCTTTTTCTTTGTTAGAGTTTGAATAGGAAGCCAGCAACTGGAAAAATAGTCATGAAGTAGCACAAGGGCTGGACGAATGGCCTTCCCTCACTTTACTGTTCTTTGTTTTGACAAATCTATGTCCATTGTTCTGGCTGTGGGCAGAATTTCCATATTCCTCCTTTTGGCAAATTTACTTGGGCCCCTTCCACTTTATAAATGTTAACTAGAGTTCCTTCTGCACGGGAGATGGGGTGAGTGCTGCTAACACCATTTGTACTTCCTAAGTGAATTACTCTCTTCCATTGACCTTAAATTGGAAAATGAAGAAATGCAAATGAAATCTCTCTACGTTATCCCCTATTGAAGCTAATTTCCAAACTTGTTGAACTCATTCGTTGATGCTTATTTCTGTTTATAAACCTATTTCAAGTCAAGCAAGTTATTAATAATGGCAAAAATACATTGAATGAATATGTATGTAGCACTCTATAAATGGTAGAAACAGTGGGCTTGAGGGAGAACAGGATTTGAAATTCAGCCCTGCCACTGACCAGCTGTGTTACCACCACGTTGCTTCATCTCTTTGACTATTTCTTCATTTGTAAAATAGGGTGAATAATGGAATTTTTATAAGTATTTAAAAAATGTAAAAGTGGCCCATCATAAAGCCTCAACACATAATTTCTATTTCCTTTGAAGTCATTCCACAAAGCAAAAACCCAGAAATGGGTATTATTTCTTATCTATATTTCTTTTGGAATAAAACTGGGCCACAAAAGAGATCTATGACATTTCTAAGATGTCCCAGATAACCTTCCTTTTAGCTTGGTTCTTTTTCCTTTGGTGGCCTTTAATTTAAGAAGTTCTATTTTAACGTGCTGTCATTTCAAATTGACTTTATTCCTATCTCTGTATCAGTTGTTAAAACAGTTTTTGGGGAAAAGGCTTCCTACCTCTGCCTTATCTTCCTTTATCAGTGGCTTGGGGGAGGGGGTGGGTAAGTTGAAGCTGTATAAGTGAAACTGAAAGGGAATTCGATTTACATTTAAAATAAGTATTTATAAAGAAATGTGTTGACCGGTTGGGTTTGATAGATAAAGGGGGAGTAAGGAGTGGAAGGCAACTCCCTAACAGGTGACAGAGATAAAAGGGGGCAGAGTTCAACTCGGGAGGTAATGAACTCAGGTTGGGGCTTGTCAAGTGTATAGTAGTCTGATAGGGAGGTACCCAAATGGAAATATCCCGAAGGTACTGGGAGAATGGTTTGAGGAAGGGTCAGAGCTGGAGCTAAGGGAGTTACCTAAAAGGATCAAGAGGTTGAGAATGGGTCTAAGAAAGCTAATAGGTACAGCAGACTGGAGCATATTCGAAGATACAAAGAGCCACATCTTCATTGAACTGAGTTGGACTAAATTGCTCTAAGTCACATAATTTGTCTAATTTTTAAAATTTAACTGTTGAGGATAATTCTGAAGGGCTTTCAGGTAAGCGGATTAAAACTTTCCATTTGTGGTCAAGTACAGCTTGCATCAAATTAGTAGTTCTCTAAGTAAAGTCCGAGAGTTTCCTGATGAGTTTTCTTTTTTTTTTTTTTTTAAAGACTGGCATGGGAAGGCAAATGCACAGTTTTGTTTTGTTTTTTTTTTTAAGATTTTATTTATTTATTTGACAGAGAGAGACAGCCAGAGAGAGAGGGAACACAAGCAG
>NW_023207405.1:0-529 GCF_002007445.2 Ailuropoda melanoleuca
TTGACCACATTCGTGTTGGAACCTGACTCACTGGTTCTCTTTATTGTCAATGCTAGGAGCACAGGGAGGCCCCGGCTACAGACCTGCTTTCACCTGCTTCACAGGGAGTGAGGATGGCGTCCTGGACAAACCCTCAGCCTCCACCCTGGGCCATGGCAGCCACACCACCAAGATTAGACTGCCTGCGGATCCCAAGATGGTGTATATTATTCTAACACTGCACCCTCCCCACCTCCATCTTTCTTTCCCTTAGGATTTCTTGATCTAGAAGTCCTGCCCTCACCAAGGAGAAAGAGAGCAGGGAACCATCTTTAAATATCTATAAACAGGATGCCTGGCTGGCTCAGTTGGTGGAACATGCAATCCTTAATCCCAGGGCTGTAAATTCGAGCCCCATGTTGGTGTAGAGATTACATAAAAATAAAATGTTAAAAATGTTAAAAATAAATACATAAATATCAAGAGACATGTCATTTCTCATCTAAACTTTACATTTATAGTATAAAAACTGTATTCATTAGGTCACTAA
>NW_023207406.1:0-529 GCF_002007445.2 Ailuropoda melanoleuca
CATCTCTTTGGCTCTAAAATTATTGTCTTTTTGACTTACGCTCACAATAGGCGATTGGGGGAAAAGTCATCATAGTATTTATACCCATCTATGTTGACCTGTAGAATCCTGGCAGAATTTATCTAATGTGTTTCAAATCATCTAGACCTGTAGCAAATAACCAAGAGTGATTAGATTAAAACACACACACACACAAGACTAACCACCTTGAAATATATCTTGAAGACAAGTATAGTAATAGCTTATTTTTAAGAATTACTTGAACTTAATTTTGAGGTTAAGTACAAAAAAATTATTTGAGATTTTACAATATTGAGCCTCATATATTTTCTATCAGAACACAGTTAATCAAACTCGCAATGAGAAGATTTTTTGAAATCATCATGTGAGAAACTCTTTGGAATTTCCATATGAGATTTTGTTAACTGGAAAAAGTTTGCTACTTGGATTTTACTGAAAGAACAAATGCAAGAGCTAGTATGTAAACTTATTCAGAATGCAAAATTCTTACAGGTTTTACATATTTGAA
>NW_023207407.1:0-529 GCF_002007445.2 Ailuropoda melanoleuca
CGCCCCTTGAGTATCATTCCTTATAAATAAAAGTATTATTATCCTTAATTTATAGTGAAAGAAACTGAAGTTTAGACAGATTCATTTCTCTGGGCAATCCAATTAGTAAATAACTAGACAAGCTTTTCCTGTCTCCAAATTTCATGTTGAGTTTTAACTTTGGTGTGTTTTTCAGCTCAAGTCTTATAATTCTCTCCATTCTGGTTGAAAGTTGAGATGAGATCCAGAATTTTCCAAGGTGCCTCACTGAAAATAAATTGTTTTCCACTAGAAAATGCTGCCTTTCCAACTCAAAAAGAAAGTGCCTGATAGTTTAAACAACACATGTGTGTTCACCCTCCTTTCAGCATTATAACTGCTATAAATTTTTTCTGTGGGAAAATGTTGTATTTAATAGGAATGTCTAAGATGCCTTGTGTGATTGTTCCAGTATGTATAATTGAAGCAAAGAAAGCATTGCTGTGAACTACTCTTATTAACAAACCAATTTTAGAACAAAAGCTGATGCTATACCTCTTTTCTATTCTCA